>NC_085880.1:12771499-12926499 GCF_034702125.1 Engraulis encrasicolus | reverse complement strand
AGGATGGGGGAGAGCACTGGTTAATTACAAGTACTCACACCTGGCGGGTCAGGAGTCGAATTTACAATCTTTAGGCTACGAGTCTGATGCCCTAACCACTCACCCATGACCAATGATCATGAGGGTAACACAACTAGAATCATCCTCCATGCTTCATAATAACACAGAGGGCTTCTTCAGATTGAAACACATGTACGTAGACTATGACGTAATCTATTAATGTGATTCTTTGTTTGTAATAAAATATACTGTGTTAATGATGATTAGTTATATCTGAAGGGCCATGGATCACCTTCCCCTGCCGCACTGACATAGTGACAAGGACATACACACACGCGCACACGCACATGCACACACGCACACACACATGCACACTGACTTTATAAGAACAGAAGGAGGATGTAGGAGGCCTAGGTTGATAGTATGGATGACAATGTGCAGTCACGGGTAAGCGGTTAGGGCTTCAGACTCGTAGCCCAAAGGTTGCCGATTCAACTCCCGACCCGCCAGACTGGTGTGGGGAGTAATTGGCCAGTGCTCTCCCCCATCCTCCTCCTTGACTGAGGTACCCTTAACATGGTATACCGTCTCACCACCACACTTCTCCCCAGAGTCCTGCACGGGTCCATTTTTTTTATACCCGGACCCACCCATGCCCGTGCAGTGCATTACCCACCCACCCGTAAACCCGTGGTAATTTCAAAGTTAAATCCGTACCCACCCGGACCCGTTAATATTCTACCCGTTACCCACCCGTGCCCGTGAAAAAATACTTCAAATCGAAAGTAGGCATGTTTCCAATGTTTTCCAACGGCTGCGGTGATATCAAAAATAGGTAAAATAGATAGATAAATCTAAATAGATAAAAATCTAAATCTAAATAGATAAAAAAGAAAATAGCCTCCTAGTACTATGACCATTTTGATTGACGTGCTACCCGAGCTACCCACCCGTATTTTAACCTACCCGCCCGCATACCCACCCGTGAAATTTCGGAACGTTAAAACCCCACCCATTTGGGCAACTATTTACCCGTACCCGCGGGTACCCGCGGGTACCCGACCCGGTGCAGGACTCTGCTTCTCCCTTGGGGCGTCAGTTGTGTCTGGGCCCTTGCACGGGTGAGGCATGAATGCAGTTTTGCTGTGTGCTGTGTCACAATGACAATGGGAGTTTCCCAGGTGGGCTTTCACAGTATATATCATATCATTTCCTCCTTATGCTTGCGGTAATTTACAGAACTGCATTATGTTGAATTTAATGCTGTGATCAGGCCCGTCACTAGGTTTGAGAGACAGGGGGGGCTTAGCCCCAGAGGAAGAAAATGCGCCGCGCGCAGCGCGCGCCGAAATGTTTTCAGCTCACCTGCTAAGGTTTTGTCTATGAATTCATTATTTTAAGAGCAAAGAAATCCCGCACACTGTCCATTCCACCAACAAACTTTAATACATTGTTTCGGTCATCCTACCTTCTTCATGTTGTATTAAAGTTTGTTGGTGGAATGGATAGTATGCAGGATTTCTTAACACTTGAATGACAACCCCACTGGGATAATATCCTACGCACCTGCCCACCTACAGAGGTGTGCAAAAGCGTCTTCTTGAACAATTATTTTAAGAGCACCATACCGATTTTTAAACACTAGTTACAGTGATTTTTTATTTTTTATTTCGCATTTTAATGAACATTCCTTATATGTAAGCTAAACAAAACATTTCAAAATGTTTCAACTGATGAACATTATGTACGGAAGTTAATATGATTAGATAAAAATGCCGAGAGCATAATTTACACAAGGACTAGGAACTTTAAGGAGTTACTAACTGCGCGTCTCCAGGAGAAGCAGTGGTCAGGAAGCGATTCATTCAAACAGGTTCCTTACTTGGAAAACTATGCATCCCCGGCAGATATTTGGTCATTTTTACTCCATTAGTAGCCAGTGTTGGGAGTAACTCGTTACAAAAGTAACTAATTACTGTAATGCATTACCTTTTTGAGTAACGCAGTAACGTAACTGATTACAGAGGAAAAAAACGGTAATATGTCCTCGTTACAATGCAAGTAACTTGCACATTACAACGCATTTTTTTCACCTAAATTTTGTGTGGGTATTTTGTTTTCTTTATACAATGTTCTCGGATCACCGTGAGATCAGCTATTGCCTATGATAGCCTACGTCCGCGCAGAGATTTTAAAGTTTCACGCAGAACATTGCTTCCTCTTTCACGCTTCGTCTCTCGAAATGGCAGGCTGACAAAGGATGGCCGATCCAGAAGATCCAGCTTGCTCGTTTTCAAGATGGGTATATGCCCACTACTTTGACTCCATTGAAAATAAGGATGCCAAGAACATTTAAGTTAAATGCACACTGTACTTGAAACCCAAACCGCTTTCCACGTCGAAAAACAGTAGCCTACAAACAATTTGACGATTTGAAGAGGTGCCATAGCACCACCAAGATAGTCAGGAAAGGAGGGGATGCATCCCATTCGCACAAGACAGGGAGGGACACGGCAGGGTAGGCCAGTGGCGTGGAACAGGGGGGGAAAACCCTGACTCATTCTTAGGGCCCAGCCCACCTGGGGGGGCCCATCGGGGGCCCTCCTATGGAAAATGGTCCATGGAAAATGTTCTTGAGGGGCCCATGAAAGAGATTGTTCCTGGGGCCCCAAATTTGGTGCTACGCCCCTGGGGTAGGCTATCCGACGGGGGGGATGAGTAGTTGCACCCCCCTCACTTTTGTTCAACTAAACATCACTAAAATTGAAATAAATCAATTTGAAATAAAATATTATAGGCCTCTTGGCTCATTAATGCTTATTATATTTCATTGTAGCTTCAGCTGTACTTATCAAGCCTCAACTCCACTATCGTCCTTGGCATTGTTCAACAATGTTTATGACAAAATCTGGAGCATCTGGGGGGTTTGGGGGGTCGGACATAAAAAAAAAAAAAAAATGAAAAAAAAAAATTGATAAAAAAAAAAAATCTGACCGGACGATGACCAAACCTGACAACCAACCGGAACCAAACTTTTATTTTTCTTAGGCCTTATTTTGGGTAAGACGCAATTCCTGAAAATGTTGGTTTTCAGTCTGCAGGCTTCCAAAACGACTTGTGGATGGCAGGTGAAAGTCATACCACCTCATAGATTTGCACTGTAGATTGCCAAATCCTTATTTCCAGTCATTTTGGCTAAAGTAACTAAAAGTAATGCAAAAGTAGTGTAATGCCTTACTTTAAAAAAAAAGTAATGTTGTAATGTAAGGCATTACTTTTAAATGACAGTAACCAGGGCTTTTTCTAGGAATTTTTGGCATGAGGGAGCATCATGGCAGGTTGCGGGGGGTGAAGGGGGAATTTACTAGGGGCGCTCAAAAAAGTAATTTATATATTAAAAAAAAAGAAGTATGAGGGTGCACCCGCGGAGGTATGAGGGTGGAGCGCCCCTATTTCCCTGTTCAGAAAAAGCCCTGGTAACATGTAATAAGTAGTGCATTACAGTTTTTGAGTAACTTTCCCAACAGTGTTAGTAGCTATTTTAATCAGTTCATGTGTGTTTTCAAACTGTTAAGACAAATATTAAAAGCTCAACTATAATTTCAAGACAATGTCAAATTGATTTATTACACAGGTATTGTGAGTGAAAATTGGTACTTTGGGTCTGAAGATTTCATCCGTGTAAGTAATTACACTTTTCTCGAGGTGTTGTTAGTCACAAAGCACAATCCTCTACCTGTTTCCCCCCCGCATAACATATTGCTGTGAACCCTGCTTTTATTGCTGTGCAGTAGGATATAAGTGGCATTAAACAATAAATAAGCAACCATGAACTTGTATTCAGATTAACTTGCCTTCTTGGTGTTTCGTATTCAGTGCTTTACTGCATTTGTTTTTGGAAAAATGTAAAAAAAAATAAAAAAATTTTTTTTTACTAAAATAGGCCTAACGACGGCCCTGGATGTGATAATTGCATTTATTACAATAGATACTGCAAACAACCTACATTGACCACTATCAGTCCTTTGTCATGGCTGGGTGTGTAGGCATACTAGAAACACATTATCACTGACTCAAAAAGCACACACACACACACACACACACACACACACACACACACACACACACACACACACACACACACACACACACACACACACACACACACACACACACACACACACACACACACACACACATGTTAGGCCTACATGTTGCTGCTGCTTCATGCCTGTTACTTGAATGACTGTACTGGAAAACTATAGCTACCAACTAGTTGTAAATATTGCACATTACAATTGCGTACTTTATATTTATTATCATTTCACAATGCTAGTATCACCATGTCAGAGTCGGCACTAGGTAGGACATAACTGGAAATGCACAACAATACCTCTTCTTACTGTAATACATGTTCTATGTATGTCTGCTGTTGCCCAGTCTGCACTTTATGTCTGTAAGGTATTGTATATGTACTCTGGGTGAAATGTATGTGTACTGTCTATGTCTAATTGTCTATGTCCACACCTTAAGTCTATGTCTATATCTGCATGGGAAAGTAAGAAACGTAATTTCAATTCTTCGTAGGCCTATGACCAGTGCATGTAAAGAAATTGACAATAAAACCGGCTTGACTTGAGAAACCTCACGCCGAGTCAACCCCTTGATATTTCACAAACAGTACATTGCATGAATTTCTCAGAAGTGTCACCTTGATGTCATGTATTGCATCAGAGACTCACTTCATCACTTTCCCACATGTCAGACACTTCTCCTCACTCACAACTTCTGTCTCTGTGTACGACTTAACACTTTCTCTTCTGCAAATTATGCAACCCGCAAATCAGCACCGCAATCGCTAAAAGTCAAACTGATCAAAGGGGTGAACCTTTAATAACCTACCTCTCTGTAGGCCTACCTATGTTTTTTGGTCACTATTTTGGACCTCTCCCAAGTAGGATATGTTTTTGCTGTCGTTCTGCTGAGCTATACGCTATCCGTTTAACGCTGCCCTAGGATGAACCATAAAACCTAACCGTAACTAAACAAAACCGAAACTGAATTCATCTTAGTTTTTCCATTCAGAGAGCATCTCAGCAACTCAATCACAAAACCTCCAAAAACACATTTTGTGATTTGATTTGGCAACGATCTGGTTCACACACGCAAAACTGTATAAGACGCTATATCAATCAGTCCATCAGTCCGTCGTTTGGAAACTGATTTGCTTCTTTTTTTGTGCTGACCTTGTTCAAGTAATTATTCACTGTGTCTTCACTACTAGATAGGACAACGTTTTACACAACGCTAAATCCATTTCAATACAGTTTCTAGCGGGGCCTCTTGGAACTGGGTTAATGATATCTCTTTTACCAAATTCTTCTAAAATATATATTTTTTGGGGCTTTTTGGCCTTTATTATTACAGGACAGTGTGAGAGTAGACAGGAAATGATTGGGAGAGAGAGATGGGGCAGGGCCAGGAAAACGACCCCGGGCGCATTCAAACCGGGGTCCCCATGGGCAATGTAAGCCCAAAAGTGGGGGCTTTTATTTTATATCACAGATATGAACTCAGAAGCACCTTAAGAACAAAAAACAGGGTCACATTTGAATATTTTTGAAAAATCTGTTCAGTTGCAACTAGAAAGCACTAGGGGGCAGAGTACAGCTGGCGGGGGGCGGAGGTCTGCGCTCTCCGAGTGACATCCTAATGATGTTATTTTGTTTTATCTCCTCTGCTCTGGAGACCTGATCTTCTGCCATATGGGCCACAGATATCTGTCAGCTTACAAAAGCTTGTGGCTGACCATGCTAAGTGGTGCCAGTATTTATGTTTATCAGGGTCAGATTGTGTGTGTGTGTGTGTGTGTGTGTGTGTGTGTGTGTGTGTGTGTGTGTGTGTGTGTGTGTGTGTGTGTGTGTGTGTGAGAGAGAGAGAGAGAGAGAGAGAGAGAGAGAGAGAGAGAGAGAGAGAGAGAGTGAGAGAGTTTAGGATAACGTCAAAGCTAAATCTCCTGGTGTGTGTGTACGTGTGTGCGTGCGTGCGTCAGTGCGTGCGTGCGTGCGTGCGTCAGTGCGTGCGTGCGTGTGTCATCTGGAGCTGTTGTGGGTCATATAAATGGAGGATTGAGAGCGGTTTGAGTGGAGGCTCTAATCCGCTGCTTGGCTTTGTGTCCCTGATTGAAATTATTTTTTTAAACCTTCCCTCACTCACTCGCTCCATCCTTGGTGCCCGGCCGCCTCTGTTTTGCTGAAAAGTCTCTCTCTCTCTCTCTCTCTCTCTCTCTCTCTCTCTCTCTCTCTCTCTGTCTCTCTCTCCCCCCAACATACACACACACACACACACACACACACACACAGTGTCATACATATACAGCAAATTCATACACATACAGACAATTTCTTTCTGTATTTTGCATTGTATTCATGCCAATATCTACATACACATACAGCACAGACACAGGGAGAGAGAGAAAGAGAGAAAGCGAGAAAAAGGAGTCTGAGACAGAACGCGAAAGAGAGGATGTGCGTGTGTGTGTGTGTGTGTGTGTGTGTGTGTGTGTGTGTGTGTGTGTGTGTGTGTGTGTGTGTGTGTGTGTGTGTGTGTGCTGTACAGAGTGTGGGTGTGTGTGTGTGTGTGTGTGTGTGTGTGTGTGCTGTACAGAGTGTGGGTGCTTGCTGGCTGGTAAGCTGGGTTCAGGAAGAGGACACCTTCCACCGTATTGATATGGGGTGTGCATGCAGGCGCGCACATATACACACGCACACGCACACACACACACACATACACACACACATACACACACACACACACGCACGCACACACAAACACGCGTGCACGCACGCGCGCACACACACGCACGCACGCACACGCACACACACACACACACGCACGCACACACACACACGCTTGCACCCAGAGTGTGTTATCAGTGACAGGTCCTCTATTCATGTGGAGAGGGATCATAGGCTGGTGCAGCGGCCTTGTTCCTCAGGGAACACTCTGTAAGCCTAATCCCCTCTACCCCATAGCAATCACACACACACACACACACACACACACACACACACACACACACACACACACACACACACACACACACACACACACACACACACACACACACACACACACACACTCCCCTCTACCCCATAGCAATCACACACACACACACCCACACACACACACACACACTCCCCTCTACCCCATAGCAAACATACACACACACACACGCGCACACACACACACACACACACGCGCACACACACACACACACACACACACACAGAAAATCTCTCTCCGCTCTCTGTCTCACTTGCACCAATCAGCAGCCTTGCTGTCACGAATGAAAGGATACATACGTATGCATATTGCTCTCTGTCTCTCTGTCTGTCTGTCTGTCTGCTTCTTTTCTATACACATTCTCATATCTCCAAGAACACACACATACACACACACACACACACAGGCACGTACACACAAACAAGCACGCACACGCAGACACAGACACAGACACAGACACACACACACACACACACACACACACACACACACACACACACACACACACACACACACACACACACACACACACACACAACCTCTCTGAAGCCTTGATGTTTCAGCATTGATGATTCTTCCTTGACGACTTCATTGCATAAATGGAGCACTGCATTGCGCAATGTACAGCGTGTGGTTGATACTACATGTCATTTATCTAAGAAATGAGTAGTCAGGGCCTACACTACTGAAATATCGTGTCCTTTTGTAAACAGGAATTGTATTGTCTTTTTCTCCACTGTGGATCTATATCTAACATTGAATAGTGTAATTATAGGCTAAACGAGTCTACATACTATACCGCTACTGTTATTTAATACTTACCAATAATTAATAAGTAGGCCTACAAATAATGACAAATTCCCAAAAATAGACAAATGTGTCATTTAAGTTGTTTGTGTTTGTGTTTATGTTTTCTGTGCAAATTTCACATTCATTCCCATCGTATAGGTAGATCAAATGTGCCAGCACACATTCTGTAGTATTCTCCAGTACATTATCTTCTGTAAGATGCTCAGTTACTCCAGTACATTATCTTCTGTAAGATGCTCAGTTACTTAGCCTACATGAGTGTGAGATGTTTCTACTCTATGGGCTCACTTGTATTAAGGGTGTATGTGGGCCAACTCTATTACACACGTGGAATGATCTCGCGGGCCAAATAAAATGACTCTTCGGGCCAATTTTTTCTCGACGTCCCTGGCCTAACTCTGATTTCCATGGCATATTTGTGCTGCCATCGCTGCATGTGTAAATTACATTGGGGGTGGGCCAGGGCCATCACTAGGTTTGAGAGACGGGGGGGGGTGTTAGCCCCAGAGGAAGAGAATGACATTTTCTCAGCTCAACTGCTAAGGTTTTGTCTATGAATTAATTATTTTAAGAGCAAAGAAATCCCGTTCACTGTCCATTTCACCAACAAACTTTAATACATTGTTTCGGTTATCCGACCTTCTTCATGTTGTATTAAAGTTTGTTGGTGGAATGGACAGTATGCAGGATTTCTTTACACTTGAATGACAACCCCACTGGGATAATACGCACCTGCCCACCTACAGAGGTGTGCAAAAGCGTCTTCTTGAACAATTATTTTAAGAGCACCATACCGATTTTTAAACACTAGTTACAGTGATTTTTTTTTATTTCACATTTTAATGAACATTCCTTATATGTAAGCTAAACAAAACATTTCAAAATGTTTCAACTGATGAATATTATGTACGGAAGTTAATATGATTAGATAAAAATGCAGAGAGCATAATTTACACAAGGACTAGGAACTTTCAGGAGTTACTAACTGCGCGTCTCCAGGAGAAGCAGTGGTCAGGAAGCGATTCATTCAAACAGGTTCCTTACTTGGAAAACTATGCATCCCCGGCAGATATTTGGTCATTTTTACTCCATTAGTAGCTATTTTAATCAGTTTATGTGTGTTTTCAAACTGTTAAGACAAATATTAAAAACTCAACTATAATTTCAAGACAATGTCAAATTGATTTATTACACGGGTATTGTGAGTGAAAATTGGAACTTTGGGTCTGAAGATTTCATCCGTGTAAGTAATTACACTTTTCTCGAGGTGTTGTTAGTCACAAAGCACAATCCTCTACCTGTTTCCCCCCCGCATAACATATTGATGTGCACCCTGCTTTTATTGCTGTGCAGTAGGAGTAAGTGGCATTAAACAATAAATAAGCAACAATTAACTTGTATTCAGATTAACTTGCCTTCTTGGTGGTTCGTATTCAGTGCTTTACTGCATTTGGTTTTGGAAAAACATTATTTTTTTTTGGAAAAACATTATTTATTTTTTTTGCAAAATCGTTACAGGGGGGGCTAATACTAATGTAGGGGGGGCTAAAGCCCCCCTAAAATATGCCTAACGACGTCCCTGGGGTGGGCGTGCCGTGTCCATGCAGATGGTTTTCAGTGCTTCCCTCTCTGTGTACAAAGACTTTGATAGTTCTTGCTGTGTGTGTGTGTGTGTGTGTGTGTGTGTGTGTGTGTGTGTGTGTGTGTGTGTGTGTGTGTGTTCCCTAAAGCTTGTGTTTGATGTGCACTTCCTGTTTTATGCTGGGTCTAATCCAAACACAGCTGTGTCTCCGAATAAGGAGCTGCTTGCCAGGCTCAGTCTGAAATCCACCTTTAGAGGAACCCGGTTGACAAATAAGGAGCTGGTTGCCAGGCTCAGTCTAAAAATCCACCTTTAGAAGATTCTGGTTGCCGCCCCGAGACGTGTCTCTAACGGCTGGGCACTGGACTGCTACGCGGGCAACCCGGGTTTGATTCCGGCCTGGGCCATTTGCCGATCCTCTCCGTCTCTCTCTCTCTCCACTTGCTTCCTGTCTCACTTGATTGTCCTGTCATGAATAACTGCAATAAAAAGCCAAAAGAGGGAAGAATCTGGCTGCCAAATAACGGAAACATGGTTGCCAAATATTTGCCACAACAGCTGCTTTAGTGCTTGCCTGGTTAACACCAGACCTAATCACAAGTGAGACTTTCAGATCGAAACGATTGTGTAGAACTAAAGGCAGTATGGGAGTTCCCAGGCTACTTTAGTGCAGCACTGAAGCACCTGTCACCTTTACAGTATCCTTTGCTACATACGTATGTCATTATGCTGTGCTACTAGTATCATATAGTCAGGCCGCACCCTCCTCGTGACGCAACACCTTTAGCACTGCTTCTACAAGTGAGGCCAGGAGCAATACAAATATTTCTGAGCTCCAGAAAACTTGGGAACTCCTCCCACCTTGTCAGGAAGCAAACAACCAGTAGCAAACCAAGGGAGGCGGGTCAACCATGCCGTTTGGGAAATGTTAATTGTGATGCCCTTGGTAAGACCAATGTTGCCTTCACCAGATCGGGACCTCTCGAGACAGCTGACGACACTGCTCACATGACAATCGAGTTCTGGAGTTTGGCACATGAACGCCACAGATCCGGAACAATCGGGATTCATGCGTGTTTTGTTTTGGTTCTCTTTTCTTTTTTTCACCTCACCTTGAGCCTCCACACCCACGACATATCATTTTAGCTTAAGTAGGCTAAATCAAACAGTCAGAGACCAGCATTACTGACATATGTACATACATCTGCAATTGAATGACATCAACTGGTGTTGTCGATAGTGATTAGGCCTACAAGATAATATTTTAGCATTTATGATACTGTTTACATGCTAGTTCCATGCATGGGCGCCATGCTGATGATGCGTGTGTCGTCATACAAAACATAAGCTCGGGAACTCGTTGTTCTATACTTCCGCCAGAGATCAACCTCGATAATTATCGATCTGACATTGCGTCACCAAATCTTCACGCCCACTTTCCCGAGGTTTTAGGTTGGCTTTCTTGGGATTGTCGACTTTTTGAACGAGCCACAAGTCTCAAAGAGATTTGAAAGTTGATGATCAGGCTAGGTATCATATTTGTACTGTCATATTGAGGAAATGTTTTGCAATAGCAAATGCAAATACAAAACATAAGCTCGGGAACTCGTTGTTCTATACTTCCGCCAGAGATCAACCTCGATAATTATCGATCTGACATTGCGTCACCAAATCTTCACGCCCACTTTCCCGAGGTTTTAGGTTGGCTTTCTTGGGATTGTCGACTTTTTGAACGAGCCACAAGTCTCAAAGAGATTTGAAAGTTGATGATCAGGCTAGGTATCATATTTGTACTGTCATATTGAGGAAATGTTTTGCAACAGCAAATGCTGCATGTAAAACCTGCATGTTGAAGCTGACTTTGACTCTGACATTGGTTGGCAACCAAGCGAGGCATGACACGAGTACTAGTAGTCTAAGCACATGAGGGATGCAGAGACGTGTGTGAAACAGAAACCAGAAGAGAGTGAGACAACAATACCGTGACATGAAATGGAGAGAGAGAGAGAGAGAGAGAGAGAGAGAGAGAGAGAGAGCAAGAATAGGAGGGAGGGAGAGATGGTTGGTCGTAGTGGTGCGGGAGGCAGGATTAAATATCGCCGTCTTCCCTTCCATTATGATGAGATTATGATTCTCCTCCTCTCCCAGCGACATGCTCCTTAATCTCATTATAGAGTATAGGCCTGCAGACGACACATACACACAGTCTGAACCACACACACAACACGCACAGGCACAGATACACACAACACACCCTGCCACAGACATACACAGGCCGTCTGATCTACGGCCTTACACACCGGGCCCAGAATGCGACTGATAATTTATCTCTCATCTGAGGCTATGTATGAAGCCATACTAAAGTCGTTTCAAGTAATATTTTTGCAATGTTTCAAGTCATTTTAAGCAATGTTTCACCACAACCATTTCGGTTCTTCGAATGCTGACAGGGTGAGCGGCACATCAGGATGTCCTTTGCGACGGCCTCCATTGGGTATGACTTCACCTTGCAATATCTGAGAAGCGTAGCGTCTTACTCATTTCGCTTACGACCTTGAGGAAAGCTATAAATAATGTTGATTTTAAGCAGGGATGTCAAACTCAGGCCCGGGGGTCGAATTTGGCCTGCAGAGTCATTTTATTTGGCCCGCGAGATCATTCAAATGTGTATTACAGTTGGCCCCCTACACATTCATGTATTTTAATATGACTTGAACAGGAAATGGGCGTCACATGCTCATACAAGTGCATCAGTGATGTCTTGCACTCATTTACGACAGACTGTGCAGGTACATTTGAACCAAAGAAACTCAAGAGAAAGAACAATCTCTTGGCGGGGAATGCATTGGCCACGGTGTAGTACGGGGGCGTTGCCTGAGGACACGAGTGGATGGAAAATTAACTCCCTTGCGCATGGTCATTGGTCAGTGGGTGCGATGGATGCCATTTTCGTACTCCCTTGCACATGGTCAGTGGGGGCGACACTATGATGGATAATTTGTGGCCAAGTAACGGCAGCTGTTGGTCAGCAGTAATTGCTGGGGGTAATTAAGGACAGCTGACAGACATTCACGCTGTCCTATGACCTGTTCCACAGTGAATAACATTTCCGTACTCCCCTCGCCATCATTTCCTACTACGCTGTTATGACGTGAGTAAGCCCTCTTGTCTCAAGTCTCTTTGATTTGAACTAGGCCTACAATATCTGTGTTTAAGATGTGAGCATTTGAGTATTGTAAGCATGTGCGCGCATGCACAATTACAGTACATTGTTAATATTGGGTTCGGCCCACGACTTCGTCCCAGATTTACATTTTGGCCCACTGTGAATTTGAGTTTGACACCCTTGCTTTAAAGGTTCTGCTTTGCTTCACCTTCAAGCTCGCCAGAACCAAGAAGTGTGACAAGATGGTATCAAAGGCTGTTGTGATGGGGTTTGGGAAACGACAACGCAATTAAAATATACAGTATATGTGAACACCTAAAAATGATATTGTACCATTTCAGTGTCCTGTAGTTGCATTGGTGGGATACTAGGTCAGCTGTACAGTTGAATTCGATGAAGCTCGCTTTAATGTCCTTCTCTTGTTTATCTCCAAACCAGATTTGGGTTATCAAAGATGAGAGATTTCTAACCTTTTCTGTGTCATTCCAACACAAGCTGTTGTAGCTTTAAAGTCTGCATTATGGTCTGAGCTTTTTTTCTTTCAAAAATGACGTGCTTCAACCATGGCAAAGACTTTCATCGAAATACAACAGGACCTGGACGGGCCCTGCATGAATGAGGATCTTCACAGGCAGACTTTTTTTTTTCTTTTTTTTCTGTATGACGAACAATCAGGGACAGTTATGATTCCATGGGCCCTTGGGCCAGACAACAGGAGAGCCCCCCCCCATTCCACTATATTGGTAGTTTACAAAACGATTCCGGTTGGAGACCCTATGTTGTTAGGGATTAAGGGGGAGGTTGTCCCTAAAGAAAATGTGAAAATACAGTTGTTAAAACTGAAACTTTAACACAGTATAACAAAGGCTTCCAGGGACCCCTTGACTCTCAGGGGCCCTGGCCCTGGGTCCGGTAGGACTGTGCAATAATCCATCTAAAACAATTGACATTATATTAATCCCGTTCATACAGCTGTGTCTTCCCACCCCACTATCCATCCAAGTGGACATCAGAGAGGAATGGGGATGGACGGCTACCAAGTGGCTTAACATAATGCCCATTATGGCACTATGGCACTTACTATTAACCAGCTGTGACCCCATTTAGCCTGTACTACACATAGGCTGTGACATTTCCTACCGATCCCCAGCCACCCCTCCCCCCTTTTAATGGCTGCATGCCTATGGGCCGTGCAACAGCATGACAAGTATCATCACTGTGGGGTCTTTCCATCATCCTGACTTGCATCCTTCCTTGTCCTTGTGGCTACATGATGACAGACATTTATTTTAAATTCTTGCAAAAACGTAGTTCAAAAGTCATTTTCTCATCTGCAACCAGGATGTTGAATGAGGAAATGTCCCCCCCAACACGAAATGTGAGACCACAAGCACAGGGAGTTACTGTAGGAAAATGGACTGTACCCCATGGCTTTGGAGTGGTGACATTTTTTTTGTAGTTTACATCAATTCAAACGTGTTCAGTTTTAAGAAACTGCAACTCCAGTTACTCAATAATTTAACTTTTGACTATCCACAAAATGTGAAGTCCCAAACCATAGGCTTCTTCTTACATCCTAGTAGTCTTAAGGATCAAGGACTGTTCACCTTTTTCACTCAAACCAGTGTCCCTCAGATTAGTAGCCAGATTACCATGATTTGGGCCTCCACATTTTGGGATTAGTCAAAAGCGAAGTGCTGAAGTCTCTGATGTCCCTTCTGAAGAGCACCTGATCTTTCTTCAGACAGTTGATCCAACACGCCAGCACCAGAGAGATTACAGAAAAACCACCATCTCTGGCTGTGCTCTCCTTTTCAATTTTGCAACCCCAGTTACTTCAAACTACATCTTTTTGTAGTTTCAAGAGTTCATAAAGGTTGGAGCAGGCTTCACCCCAACAGATTTTTCCTTCCTTTAGGGTGCTGACCAAAATAACTGAGAAGTAAGATGATGTACCATGAATCAACTTTTTTGTTAGACACATTTCGTCATTCTACCTCCCTCAGTGTGACACAGCGCGGAAGGCACAACACTGAGACGTGTCTGTGTAATGAAAGAAAAAAGCTGATGCTTGGTGCAACCTCTTCTTTCTTTTCGGCATGAACAAGAATAGAGTGTAGATATATTACTGCAGTCCTTTAAACATAACTTAAAACTAACAGGTTTGAATTGAACTGAACATACTAGGTATACTAATGCATGACTTGGTGTACTAAAGGAGAATGAGAAACGTTTTCAACACTTTCATTACCCCATCAGACCACGAGTCAACATTATGGTTGACAAATATTTAGCCTCAGACAGAAAGAGCAAGAGTATTCACTGTATGCATGCCAATGGCCTGCAAAAGCAGGATCTGGTGTTTTGACAGGTAGCCCAAGTAGGCACAGCTAATTCATGAACACTGATAATGCACCGTGACATTAGTTATTGGGGTATCCTTACCAGCAACTGCTGACTGAAAACACACAATTGAACTGCCTTTTTCATTAAATACACGGATATACTGTATATATGTATAGATAGATATATCAAGCATACGGTATTTTACCAGAACTTGGTCAAACAGTTTATTACATGATTTGGTCAGAGGTGTCGTCATATACGAGGTGCTTTCTCAACTTGGTTCAACATCCACTACAAGTCTTTCAGAGCCAAGCTCCTGACAGGTTGCGAGGGAGCACTTCCGTTTGAATTTGGTCATTTGTTCAATGTCAAAAGGCGTGTGAAGTGTCTTAGCTTGGCGTTCAACCTGTTATCCGTCTTCCTGTTCTAACCCTTGTAGATAAAAACAACAGTTGTATAGCTTTTATTAAAACATGGACACGTAATTCAAATAGCATGCACACCATGTTGTCCTTTAAATGTCTCGAGTGTTGACATTATTGCAAACACTGTTTCCCTGCTGTTTCGTGTATTAGATTTTTTTTATTATCTTAGGATAAAAAAAACATTGACAATTACATGGGATGCCTTTTTTTCTTTTCTTTTTTTTCTGCATAATTTAACGTTATACACAGTGGGGGGAGAGGTGGATGGGATTGGGAGAAGGTGGGTGGTATGGGGGCGCGGGAGGTGGTTGAGCTGGGTAGGTATGGTATGGCATGGCAGGAATGGGGTGGTGAGGTGGGATAGGAATAGGGATGGCCGGGAAGTGGGATGATAGCCATCAGGTGGTGGAGGTTGGTGGGGTTGTTTGGTGGGGATAAGGGAACAGGGACAGCCAGGTGGTGGTGAGGTGGGGTATAGGGATTGCCGGGTCATGGGGGGTATAGGATGGGCCAGATAGTAGTGGTGGTGGTGGGTGTAAGGGGAGTGGGATGGTTGCGTCCAGGTGGTGGGTTTGGGGTGGGGTAAGGATGGCTGGGTTTTTGGGGGGGTGGGATAAGGGAATAAGGATGGCTGGGTTTTTGGGGGGGTTGGGATACGGGAAGAAAGATGGCTGGGTTTTGGGGGGGTGGGGCGTAGAAGGGACTGGGTAAGGGATAGCATGACCACACCGTGGGCCCCCTTTACACAGGCTGCTCCCCACAGCTGAGCACACAGCACTGTCCACGGCCCCTAGGAACCAGGGGGCGGCAGCCTGTAGACAGCACGAGAAGCATTCACAGTCAAGAGGAGAGGGGAACGAGGGAGGAAGAGGAGGGTGGTGGCGGTGGAGAGGAAGGGTGGAGAGAAGAGAGATAAAGAGAGAGAGGGGGATGAGAGAGGAGAAAGAGAGAAAAGAAAAAGTGATTGCAGCACTGGCCTTGGTGTGGGCAGGAGAAAGAGGGTCCTGTGTCCATCCCTCCTCTCCATCCCGCTCCTGATTGCCTTGATTTTTCAACGCATTTTTGTCGTCTTTGACACAAAAAAGGGAGTTTCTTTCGTTTTTTTTTTTTCTTCTTATGTACACAGAATAGCTACAGGACCTTCTCCCCTTCCCCAGCAGGCAACTGTGTCAATATCCGCACATAAAATAATAATTATAGTAATAATAAAATAAAACAATATATTGGTCAGGATATTTGTTTGTTTTTTTCTTCTTCTTCTATAACTGATGCAGTGTTTCTTTTTTTTTTCATTTTTGAAGCGACACAAGTGTTCTACTGCCATAGGGAGAGGGTGGAAAGGGACTTGCTTCAGTTCGGTATTTCAAGTTTTCTCCTTTTTTGTGGGTTGTTGGGTTGGTTGGTTGGTATCATGATTCTTGTCGTTGGTGTTGGTGTAGTTTACTTGTCATTTTGTTTATTTCATTTTATTGTTTGTTTGTTTGTTGTTTGTTGTTGAGTTTGTTGTTGTTGAGTTTGTTTATGAGTTCAGACTTTCGTGATCTGCGTGTGCTGCTCCTCGTCGAAAGGCTCGTTTTCCGGGTCGGAGTCAGTGGTGTCGGAATAGCGGTAGTGATCCGGCTCGTTGTCGCTGACGTCCGGGGTGACCGAGGTGGAGGTGCTGCCCTCCGAGTTGGGCGGCTCCTCCGCCGTCCTCGTGAAGTACAGCTTTACCTGCAGCGCCAACGAGCAAACACAAAAAGGTTCATGAAATTAATATAAAGTTTAACCGAAAAACAATACACAAAGTTTAACAGAAAACGTTACGCATACGACTTCATGGATACACATGCACTACAAACAGAAAACATCGTAATAGAGAAACACACATGCACACAAAAGATTAATAATGCAGATGATTCAACAGACACGAACACGTGCAAACAACACATACACAGAAAACGTTGGCATGAACTACACGGGCACAACGCCACCAGAGAAGGAGATACACCCAAGGTCTGGCTTCATCAACGAACACAACAGATAAATACATTTAAAAAAAACAAGTTAACGAAAAGTGGCTTAGTGAATAACAATATTCTGGACCCACTCGCTCACAACAGTGGGTGGGATCAAACCATAGTTTGTTATGGTTCAAATTGCCTCTGTGCTGCCATGGCCAATGTAATGACCAATCGAACAACTGCTTTTCGTTAGCCATAGCGAGCAGTCTGCACTGTCCCACCAAACCCCGCCCATAGAGGCAAATAATAGAGGATGGAAAAAAAAACCATTGTGCAGTGATTGGTGGGCAGGGGCTGGCGTCTCCTGTGTGGTGCTGTTGTGATCCTACCATGAACGAGGGTCAAACAACTCGCCAAGCAAAAATATTTTTGGGCACTACAAGTGTTAGTCTAGTTCACTCGACAAGCGGTGAGTGATTTACATAGTAATCATCACAATAGCAATGCTACGGCTGAATTAGCAGGAATTGCCTGAAGCAGTGTGTTTCAGTTGCAAATGGCAAACAACGCAAAGCCCTGGAGGGTCTGCCTACAGCAGTGGTTCCCAACTTCTTTTGACATGGGACCCCATTTTGACATCCCAACTTCCTGGGGACCCCCCCCTTCACATTTTTTCATGACAAAAATGAAAACATGACTGAGCTACACAAGTTCTAGGGTATTAAACCTACAGATATTTATGACAGTCTAAGATTGTAAATGGTATTTCAAAGAGAATATTGAATAGTTATTAGTAATATTCATCAGCATTCTTTTTTTTGAGTCACTTTCAGACATTTTAGGCAACCCCAAATGGGGTCCCGACCCCAGTGTTGGAAAAACACTGGCCTACAGTAATGTGAAAAACACTGGCCTACAGTAATGTGAACAGGGTTCCCACTCTAATTCAGATATAAAATTCCATGATTTTCCATGACTTTCCAGACCCAAAATTTCCATGACCATTTCTGTAAAAAGAAATGTTAAAACGTTTTTTTAAAGTGTGAAAACTGAAGATTATCTTCACCCCTAGAGCCGACACAGAGCCACCGCCAGACTTCAGTGGGCTCATTGCATTCTAAAATGTTGCACATCACAGTGCAAAACTTAACTGTCTCTGGCGAAGCGTTGTAGTATAACCAGTAAGAAACAATGTAGTACACCAAACAAAGAAGTTTTTGCTTTTACACAACTGTTAAGAAAATTCCATGATATTCCATGACTGTGCAAGCAAAATGGTAAAATTCCATGACTTTCCATGACTGGAAAAATATTTATGAAAGTCCATGATATTCCAGAAATTCCATGACCCGTGGGAACCCTGTGTGAAAAGCACACGCTCTCTCCACTCAACTCCACTCACCTTAAAATTGGGAGAGAAGTATCTGTTGGCTTTGTCTTTGTTGGCTTTGTCCAGGTCGTTCTTGGAGAGGGCGAGGATGAGGTAGTCCCGATCCCCGTCGGCCGCGCCACCCCCACCTCCTCCTCCTCCGCCGCCACCTCGCTCCGCCGGGGCGCCCTGGCTCGCCGGGGGAGGAGGCAGCTCCCCAACGTCGTTCACCAGCGTCCCGTTCTCCACCCGGCCCTCCTCAAGCCCCTCCGGCCCTGGGATGAAGAAGGTATTGACCCAGAAGTGGAACATCTTGTCCTGGATGGAGGTGGAGCGGGAAGACACAGGTGAGGCTTTTACCGAGTGACAGATTGCATAGATATGGACACCAGATGCCGCGTTGACCACTCCTTTTATATTGGAACAAATGGCTAAACTAAGTCAGCTTGTCAACTTAAAGGGGAACAATGTAGGATGCCGTCGTTTGTGCGGTGCCCGTGGCCTGCCGGTCTCAAAATCTACACAGTCATGAAAAATGCTGTTTAAATAAACCCTCTGTTGTTCATCACGGAATGCTAGCAGTTAATCTGAATACGGTATGTAAAGCGATTTATTTGGGGTTCTCTGACAGAGGACCATGAAAATGATCGCGATTAGTCATCGTTCACTTACTAATGACTCAAATGAGCATCGGCTGACTCGGGACAGTGATTAATTAAACTTTTAATCCTACCTAGAGCCCCTTTGATGAAAAAACCATCGTCACACACTCAGAACTTCATGCAATACTTTTCAAATTAGACCAACGCTTCTGCTTACACCTTCATCAGGGTTTAGCCAATATAACGCATCAATAACCCTGAGATGGCTAGGTTGCTCAGGTAAGAGTTGATCCTTTAGATATACAGCTAGTTAGTCTGATAAAACACTCGTGAGCTCAATCACTGAAGAGAAAATCAGTTATGTAGTTATTAGTGGTGGGCCGTTATCGGCGTTAACGTGCTGCGATAATGTGAGAGTCTTGTCGCGCGATAAAGAAAATATCGCACGTTAATCTATTCTCAAAATATAGGTTTGGAGTTTGGGTATGCACGTCACCATAGCGTTTAATTGACAGACGCGTTCAGACTGCGCTCCAGTCGTTTCTCCTCTCCACCTGTTGCTTCAGCAGACCTACTAAATATGAAATGTTTGCATGCTGGAAACATTAATCACTCTGCCGTGGTAGGTGTTGTTTGAGTGCTTTTTCATAAGTGGTAGACTTAAGAGACATTGTTTGAGGTGAAGCACAAAGAGACATTATTGTGTGTGAGTAGGCTACCAGCCCGACATAGCCTTCATTTCCTCACGCATTGCATGGAACACATAGCCTAAACAACTTCCAGAAATCTTGCCTGTGCCATAATTGTAAAACATTCCGTGTGATATGCATTTTGAAGATTGTCAAACTGAAACTGTCAATATCTACTCTCGCTGAATGTTTGTGTTGTAATCGCGCACATTTGCGACTCAGTGAGATATTCTCATGTCAAACGGTAGGTAACAATCCTCGCGGTTGTCGCGCTTGATTTTTTTTTTTTGCAAACTGAATTCTTTTCGAGCTGTAACTCCTCTGGCATTCTAACTCTGAGAACACCTGGCCGGTTTTGCCCAAATCGCCGTGTGCCAGTGCTGTAGGTTCTAGATAGCCAGTTGGCTGGCTCTGCTGAGGGCTGCTGCGCCTACTGCGCGCAGAGCTCCTCCTTCTCTTAAAGGAGCCGCTGCTCTTTTTTTTTACAGTCAGTGGCAGATTCTCTCTCTCTCTCTCGCTCTCTCTCTCTCTCCATTAGAAATGCTGAATCGTTGAGGCAATTTTGTTTAAATAGTAATGATAAATATAGGTATTTTAAGTTATAAATAATTTTGTATAAATGTAATGTTTGATAGATGTATCTGTATTTGCCTCTACAACTTACAGCGCTGTTCATTTTCAAATTTCAGTAGGCCTATCTTATGCTTCATGCTTGTGCTTGTGCTTGTGCATATGCTTTATAACCAAGTATCAACATGACCATTTTTTGAAGATGAGATGCATTTTGGAAAAAAAAAGATGAGCTTTGGTCTAATGCGCGATCTGTCTTAAGAAACCCCAAGGTTTTTTTCGGCATTATTTCGCCTGGGTGCCTATTCTGAATGAGCCGTTTTGATATAGATTAATCTAGATTAATCTAGATTTAATAATTACAGTGAGATTAATCTAGATTCAAAAAAATAATCTATGCCCACCCCTAGTAGTTATCTACTTCAACTATAAAAGCAAAAAGAAATAGTCAAAATCCAATTGCCAATGACCGAAGTATACAAGAATAGAGAAGAGCAGATAGGTGGGTGAGGAGATGCGAGGAGGGAGGAGAAGAAAGGGGCGATTAGAGGAGAGAGAAAAGAGGCAAGGAGGGGAAAGGGGAGAGGAGACGGGAGACGGGAGGGGGTGAGAGGAAGAGGAGAGATAAAGAGAAGACAGGAGGAGGAGAGGACACATGGAAGACAAGAGCGAGGATAGGAGACGGGTGAGGAGAGGAGAGAGGTGAGGTGACAAGAGGTGAGGTGACAAGAGGAGAGGACAGGGGAGCAGATTAGGGGAGAAGAGAGAGGCGACGACAGGAGAAAGGTGCCCAGAGGTGATGAAAGGAGCAAGGCCTGGCTGACAGTCAAACAAAAGCCCCAAGTCTGAACCCTCAACCATTTTTGAAATAAGAAAAATCGAATGACTACATTTCATTCTTGCAGAAATGTGTCTGTCTGTCTGTCCAGTTTGAAACAGGCACTGCGGCTGAATACCGTCAGCCCTGGAAGAGAGAGAGAAGGAGTGCTGCTACAGTAACTGACCTTCACACTTGTGTTTTTCCTTCTAAAGTGTGATTTTAACAGTTAGACATCTTGAGCGTCACACGTCTAGTCACTGACCTTCTTGAGCATCTTGTTCTGCCTGTGGAAGAACTCCACCTTGATGTCGCCGCAGACGGGCAGCGGCTGGGGGAACTCGAAGAACATGTGCTTCTCCTCGCGCCGGGTGTGGGCCGGGTTGGAGGTGTGGATCTTGACCTTCAACTGGTACACCACGAAATGGGGATCTGCGGAGGAGAAGTCAGGATGGGAGGGAGGGCAGGCATGGAAAGGGGGATGAGGAGGGGAGGAGGAGAGAGGAAGGGGAGAGAAAAGGCGGATAGGTGAGGAAGGAGGGGTCGACATTGAGGGAAAAGGGGAGGTGGGTGGTGGCGTGTAAGGAGGTGTAGGAGAGAGGAGAGGAGGGGCAGAGCATAGGTAAGGAGGAGGGAGGACAAGAGGGAGTAAGTAGGAGGTGTAGTGAGAGGTGGGGGAGGAGAGAGGAGGACAAGTGAAAAGGAGGAGGACACAGGCAAAAAAGAAGGTGGAGGGAGGTGTAAAGAGAGGAGGAAGGGTGATGGGAGGAGAGATAGATGGAGGTTTGAGGATAGACAGGAGAAAGGCAGACGAGGGGAAGAGAAAGTAGAAGAGACGGGAGGCCAGATGCAAAGGTGTGGTGAGGGAGAGAGAAAGGGGACCAGGAAAGAGGAATCGAGCAGAGACAACCACGAACAGACTAGGTGTTAAAAACCACAACAACTCTCCATCACGCCATAGATCTGCACACAACACAAAATAATCCAAAACCCCTTCCACCCAAACAATATATTTTAGTACAGGAATGAAACACCATCAAACCCCTCCCCCCAACAATATATTTTAGTACAGGAAAGAAACACCAGACAGACAGACATAAGATCCAAACAGTTACCGGAAAAAACAAATATCCAAAACAGACAGACAAGTGAGTGAAGAAATAGCCACAGAGGAAAGGAGGACGGACCCAAACACCAGATTGCACAGAGGCCCAAACGCTCCAACACACAACCAGGCCCGGGCCCAAAGCAGGACCCAGGCAGGCTAGACACTGGGCCCTAGTCTGACAACAGCCAATGGGGTGCCAAGATCAAGGTTAACCACTTCAGATAAAGGCTCAGTTATGCTTCCTACTTGTGCCACAGAGTGAGCTTGACGCAGCCATGATGCAGTTAATTCTTGTTTATGCCCTGTTTTGAAGCACGGTCTGCGCGATGTCATTCCACGCTGAAACTGCCTTCAATACAAAGAGTAAACTAGACGTGTCGGTTGTTTTTTAGCATCACAGACTCGACGAGAATGAAAATGAAACATTAAATCTTTATATCACGTGCATGTTTGATCGCACTGGCAGCCACAGTAGTAGTTTGGAACAAAGAAGTGGCTCATTTGTCGAGGACGAAGCGGAATGTTTCCTCGACCTCGGAACCACTGTTCAACTGTCCAAATGACTTCAGCGTCGTAACTTGCAAGCGCATGTGTTGTCGTTGGTTCGTGTAAATAAATCAAACAACAAAGCACGGGCAACTTATTTAATGAAGAGCTCACAGTCCGTAGACCGACGAAGGTTAGAACAAGGAAGTAGCGCTTGTTCTCGACTCGAGGACAGAGCAGGCTGGTCGAGAGGACCAATCAGAGACCTATTTTCGCCCTTTCACGCCGTCGCTCCCTGCGTCGAGACACAATTTTGGGGAGGTGCCCCAGAGTACCTGCGTGATGGGGGGGGCTTCACTACGTTAACTGCGCGGCTCACTGCATCATGATGCAGTGACGCTGATCTCGAGGCATAAACCACCCTTAAGGCCCCTGTTATATATTAGCTGTTACGAGAATGGAACTGACCAAGTCCTTATGCATTACTAAAGGCCCTGTGCACTGTCATAGTGGTGTAGTACTAAGGTAGGAAAGGTTTTTCAGAGACTATTACAGCGTTCCTGTTGTGGAACGGTGTCTGTTAGGGGGCTACGTCGTAAACCTGGTAATAGATAGCCAACC
Source organism: Engraulis encrasicolus (assembly GCF_034702125.1). Taxonomy (NCBI): domain Eukaryota; kingdom Metazoa; phylum Chordata; class Actinopteri; order Clupeiformes; family Engraulidae; genus Engraulis; species Engraulis encrasicolus. The sequence goes on along the minus strand of NC_085880.1, from coordinate 12,902,900 downwards.
AGTGTCATTAAGTCAAGACAATGAGGACTCCATGCTCTTGTATTAGATGATTAAGTTAACCTTGAGGTCGTGTTTAAACAGGTTTACTACGGAGTCAGATTCTTGGAATGAGAAAGGGAACACAGATTAGCTTGAGCTTTATCTGGGTTTTTTGAAATATGGTGCAGAATAGAGCAGCATTGGGAGCCGCATATGTACTCTCTTCATGCAGGCGCATGTTGGTGGGAAACCAATGATGCTGCGTTTCAAGGGTGACTCAAGTCTTGTTCAGGAGGCACTGCAACTTTGTTGTGATGTGCGCGTGTGACAAACAAGCTAGGTACACCGACACCACTATATGGAGTTGGTGGGGGGGTTGAACCGCTCTTTTTTCAGTAAGATCTGGCAAAATCAATGTTGGTGAATGAGTCATTTCCAGATGTGTGCAGTCGGCCAGTTGAGAGCAGGAGTTTTCCAAGATGGTGTTTATTACAACATCTGAGTTTTACACGAGCTTAGCCCTGGCCATTGGCTTGAACAGAGGGCAGGACTCAGTCATTCTCTCCAATAGTAATAGTTCCATGGTTATTACTGTACTTCTAGGCAGTGTTCAGAGTGAGGCTTAGTGGGGGGAGAGATGGGGGCATCTGAATTTGGGATCCGCCAAGACTGCACCCTGCCACTTGGTAGGAAGACTTTTACTATACATTATACCTATCTGACACATTTATCCAAAGCAACGTTCAGTTATTATTAAGTTACATTACACTTAACTGATGCTTAGTCACAGGGTATTGGTTGCGGTCCCTGGATCATTACAGTACAATAAATTGCAAAGTGGGTTTAGGTACCTTGCTTAAGGGCACTTCAGCCATGGATGGAGGTGAGTAAGAGTGGTTTTCGAACCTGCAACCCTCTTATCTGAAGACAGCCTCCCTAACCATAAGGGCATGGCTGCCCCCATGGTATTGCTTGGTATTTGTATTACAGGGTATTGGTTACAGCCTGTAGCAGTCTGGGGTACTGGTAAGGGTGGGATTTGAACCTGCAACCCTCTGATCTAAAAAAACAACTTTTTAACCACTAGACCACAGCTGCCCCAGAGTTCCAACTGATGAATTGACAGAGCATGCTACTACTATAGCAGGGAGCAATGGGTTGAGCCAGCCTTATACGTGCAGCGCCAGATGTAAAAGCCATGAGGAATTTCATATCTCGCGATCCGCTTTTTGATCTGCGCTTTATCTGGGTTGCCGATCAAGCTATTTTTAAGGCAATATCGGCCGCTCATGATCGGCAGCCGATTGATCGGAGCATCTCTAGCAGAAATGTGCTGATTGGAAAAGTGCTCCTGTGACGAGTTCACTCCTGAGCCGGCTGTAGGCAGCACAAAGTGCCTCCACCTTCTCTGTCTGTTTTTTGTTGTTGTTGCCATGGTGACCTCTGTCTCCCTCCAGCACGTGCCTGCGGCCGGTTGCAAAGCTTTGCTCTCACCCCCCAAAACAGGATGTGATGCCGCTGGCCATGCTGCAATGCATGTGTGCACGCACACAAAACAGTTCATGCCAGGCAACCAGAGGTAGGGGGTAGCAGGGTAGGAGAAACGAGCACACACAGGGTATTTCTCAATGTAAAGTGTCCTAGCCTTGCTAAGACGAGGAACACCCATTCTTCACGGATTTCACCGAAGAGTATCCAATAGCTAGTTCTAAGTGTGATTGACAATTGAATACACCGAGCGCGAATGGACGTCACTAGTCCTAGCAAGGCAGGGACACTGCACTTTGAGAAATATCCCACAATGTGTACGAGTGTAGCTATGCTGGTTACCATAGCAGCTTGGCCAAAGATGCTTTCACAGTGTAGCACTGTGGGCAGGCTGACGCTAACGACACATTCAAACCAGTAGAGCAGGTTCTGTTCGACATGTGCAGCGTTAAAATTAGCACTGAACTTCACACTGTCTGCATGAGGTAGTTTTATGTTCCTGAATTTTTTTTCTCTTTCTCGGTTTTCTTTTTTCCGCTTCTGCTTTGCTGCGCGGAGTGCTTGGGGACGAGTGCTGCCTTGTGTGTGTTGTGGTGGCTGGCGAGGGTGGGTGCTCTGAGTTTGAGTCGTCGTATAGTCTTTGAGGAGTGATATTTTTTTTAAATGGAGATGATGTAAGTGAAGTATTAAGGCTGTTTTTACCCCAGTGCCAGTTCCCTTTCTTGAAGCCCTGCGAGTTGGGTTCTCTTGTCTTTACCGTTTCCCCTTAGAGAAAGAGAAGCATGTTAACACATACACACACACCAAACACCCTGCTGAATGACGGGGGAAGAAAAAGGGTTGAGACAGATGAGAATGAACAGCAAAAAGCTGTCTGCCTCACACACACGGTTCTTGTTTGGGGTGCAATGGTCTCTGAACACACGCTTCTGTAGCGGCGACAATGGTTCCGAAACTAAGCTGGAAAGCCCACACACACGGGCTGTGGTTTGCATACTTCCTGGAACTTTTGCTGCAGGTAACTATGTATGTAATTGTTCCGTTTTCATGTCTAGCGCAGACCAGATTGTGTGAACAGATCAGTGGCTGCCGATAACCTTCTCTAGGCACTGCTCGTGTTAAGAGTGCCTCTCAATCACTTGTCACTCTAGGTATTTAACATGTATTTGCACACAACTTACAGTAGGAGATTGTGAAAGCTACAGTGAATTGCACTGCATTGCTATGTAATAAATGTTATCTGGGACAAGACGGAGAGTCACAATGCAAAATGGTAAAGAGTTAATGTTGCCAATTCTGTGCACGTGTTGCATAGTGAGCCGTATGCATACAGTTTAGTCCTGTGTCAATGTGGATGTCAGTTTCCTTGAACAATAAAGTGGATTCTGACATTGAACTGTGTTCCTAGTTGACGTAACCAGTTGTGTGACATGCTGGGTGGCGGCAAGCCCTAACCAGACTCTTATCGGCCAACCACAAGGGTGAGATTTCTTCCCCAATGTGGTACACACCATGCCCTCATCAAATGTTTCTTTAAGCCCATCAAAATTTTACAGATAAGAATTTAGTAGTATGTGTACACACGTGCAGTCCCAATAAACAGATTTCGGTTATCAGATGGTGTTCATGGCTCAAATGAATCTTGCTTTCACAGCAATAATAATAAAAAGAATGCAGAGTCTTAATTCGTCAGTCCCTACTGCTAAGTACAATACCAGTGTTGATTCTGCATCCACATAGTCCAGTACATATGCTACAATCTGCTCTCCATCCTCTTCAATAGCAATGACAACCACACGTAACGTGACATTTGTATACATGATATTTGCATATATTTAATTGGTGACATTTGTATATGATGCATACGTTTGCTGTACGCCTTCCATCTCCTCTGTGGAGAAACGACAGGACCTCCGCCCTGATTCATCACATCACCAAAGTCAAGAGACTCCATTGGGTGGCGTATGGTCGCGTGTCGTCATCTGCGTATGACTCGAATGAGGACGTTATGATGGAGGGGCGAGCGCAAATTTAATATCAACAAGCCCTTCTGCAGCCCTGCTTGACACAGCAAAACCCTTTATTTCCCGCAATTTGATTTGCCTGCCCTCCTATTGGATAATCTCATTTCCAGGAACCAATTAGATGCAACAACCCCAAACTTTGACCTTAAACAGAAGTCCAACTTCTAACTGTGAGACTGTATGCATGTGTGCATGCGTATACACATGTATGTGTGTTTGTTTTATTATCATGAACCATTGCACCCCTAACATTTAAAAACGTATACATATACTGTATTATCAAATACCTACAAGCAAACAAATTCCTACGGTGGCATTCTATTGCATTGGCTCCATTCTTGCAATGTCTCTTTTTCTCTATTCTTTATAAACTTTTCTAAATCTTTGTTAAAATTTAATGTGGTCTTCAATTGGTTGCTAATTTGTTTTTTGTTTTTGGTAAGCGCTTGCTTTGAAGTGTGCCCAATTCAGAATAGATCCCTTAAAACTTGATTGAAAAAGAGAGGAAAAGGGAGAGAGCAAGTTAGAGGGTACAGAAGAGTGAGGGGAACCGGTAACAGTGAACGAGGGAAAGAGGGAGAGATAGAGGGAGGTAAAGAGAGAGGAGGAAGAGCTAGGACAACGGGAATGTGTCCATGTGTTTTGGTAGTATCTGGTCTTGGGGTGAGCAGCCCAAGCCCAGTATCTACCCATAGGCTACCACAGCCCCCTGGGGTAACAGAGCAAGGAGGAGGAACACAAGTGCACTGGCTGGAGAGAGCACCCATAAGGAGCATGCATGGGTGTCCAGACAGAGGTCATTTCTCAATTTCATGTGTATGAGCCTTGGAAGGCTAATTAATCACGCCCAGTGATTGGATACTCTTGGTTGAACTCTGCGGAGTATCCAATCACTGGGCGTGATTACGAGTTTTGAGAAATGCCCAGAGAGCCTCATTCACAACACAAGTCAATTTTGCCCTCACTTACAAGCTAGTGTTCATTTGCAGTCAGTCTCTTCTGGTCATTGGTTTAAACATAAACGTTAAACAGATCTGGCGTCACGGACACAGGATTAGTCATCTCTAATCCTCTACTCTGCCCACCTTCAGATTAAAATACATATGTGCAAAAATTGTCACAACTGACAGAGATTGAATTTCAGCACGGATGACAATTTTTTTTGGAATACACTTCTTTAAAGCAACAGATGCAGTTCTCCTTTAAGAGATTAAGAGCATGAGAGATTGAGTGAGAGAAAACGAGATGGTGCACGTGTTATTTGGGGATGTTCTAGTGGAGGAGAGTTGACCTGTTGGGGGCACAGCACAGGTAATCTGGGCAAGTAGTCATGCAGAGTACATTAACCACAAGAAGAAAACCCAATTAGCTTACGTCATCTCCCCAGCCATCTACATCTCTCCTACAACCACGCAATTAAGGCTGACACAAAAGCTAGCATAACCGAGGCAAAACTATGGTTTGCACATGCAGTTTTTCGTTGTATTTTCTTTATGGGTCAATGACGTTTTAGTAGTAGCACGTCAGGGGGGTGAAACAACAACTAAGGCCACTATTGTATGGACAAATATTTTTTTTTCTTCAGTTTTTTAGCAGATTATCTAATAAGCATATTCATTGCACTGCATTAATTACCAATTACTAACTAATTCATGGGCAATAGTTGTGATTGTACCACCTGATGTCTGCTAACTTCAGATTGGTCAGTTGCTTTTAACGATAATATATTGATATTCAAGCACAGATATCACCAAATATCACAGTCATGGCTGTTCTTTTAAAAAAACAACATAAGCCTTTATGACTGAACTAGTGGCCACAAGCTAAATATCCCATCTGTCCTGTTTGTTTGAAATATCACAAAATGTCTCCAAACAGTTGGAAGGCTTAATCTGAGGGTGGGAGTGGAGTTCTGGCCTGTGGTGCTAAATGCTGGCCTGTTGTCCAGATTAAGAACATTTAACTTGATAAAAATTAAACACCAGTTTATAGAGCTTGCAAATGAACAAAAGGGCAAAATTGACATCTGTTAATTTCTACTGATCTTAAGATTGATTTTAGAAAGGAAAAAAATGCACACAGTATTTTTCATGCAGTGAGATTGTGTGAATGTATGCAAGTGTATTGCGTTTGTATTTGCGTGTTGTTTATTTAATGTGTGAGGAGACTTACTGCTGGTTCCTCCACCGAACATAGGCACGGTTTCGAAGACCATCTTGTGAAAGAGCAGGGCGACGGGCCGGTACTCCAGCTGCTTCTTCAGAAGGTAGCTGTAGTAGTACACGTACCGCCGCTGGCTAGGGATCGTCACCCCCTACAGGTGCGGAGTGGGAAACGAAATGGTTTGAATCATCCTCCATTACAAGAGCAGCACCATTACCATTTTGGTAACTCGAAAAACATTGAAACAGGCGGGGTTAGTGGGGCTTGGTAATACAAGATATGATTAATACGCATGCAATATAAAATATCAGATCAAATATATCACAACGGATTGGAAAAGTAAGGAATGTATTGGAATATACAGGGGTTGGACAAAATAACTGAGACACCTATCATTTCATTGCACATTGCACCAGTAAAGTTGCCTGGTTAACAACACCAGACCTAATCACAAGTGAGATTAGGTCTGGGGAGTTGCCTATATTAAATTCCGTAGGGGGCAGAATATTTGGCTATTATGACACACTGCCCTGCTCTCTGATTGGCAGAGAAACTGTAAAGGACGGAATGCTTGGCCATTATGACACAGGTACCATGATCTTGGACGTTATGAGTCATCCTCGCCAGACTGTCTTTCAGATCGAAACGATTGTGTAGAACTAAAGGCAGTATGGGAGTTCCCAGGCTACCAGTAAAGTGAAGTGTGAAGGTTCGATTAGCAGGGTAAGAGCACAGTTTTACTCAAAATTGTGCAATGCACACATTATGGGTGACATATCAGAGTTAAAAAAAGGAGAAATTGTTGGTGCGCGTGTAACTGTTGCATCTTTAACCAAGACAGCAAGTCTTTGTGATGCATCAAGAGCCACGGCATCCAAGGTAATGTCTGCATACCACCAAGAGGGGTGAACCACATCCAACAGGATTAACTGTGGATGCAAGAGGAACTGCATTTATGCCTCACCCGTGCAAGGGGGCAGCCCCCAGTGGGAGCAGTGCGGCGGGACAGTACCTCAGTCATGGGGGAGGGATGGAGTGCATGGAGTTGAGTGCATGAAATGCCAAAGCGGGAGCAAATGTCGAGTTACCCACCTTCTTGTCTGTGGTCCTGACCTCCCCGTAGAAGTCGAGTGCCTCCTGGGCCTCGGCAAACTTCCTGCGGTGTAGCAGGTAGGCGCAGATCATCACCCCCGTGCGGCCCTTGCCCGCCTTGCAGTGGATGGCCGCCACGTGGTTGGAGTCCTCGCTCAGCCACTGGTCCAGGTCCTCGCAGAAGGGCTTGATCAGCTCCAGCTGAGGGGGGTTGTGGTCTTCAAAAGGGTACTGTGCAACTGCACCGGGAGGAAGAGGAGGAGAAATAGAATGAGGAGAAAGATAACAAAGAGGAGGAGGGGAGGAGGAGGAGGAGGAGGAGGAGGAGGAAGATGACGAGGAAGAGGAGGAAGAAGAGGAGGAGGAAGAGGAAGAGGAGGGGGAGAAAGGACAATGTTTCATTACATCAACTGCACTACATTGACCTGATGATGAAGTTCCTTGGATGAGCAAAGAAATGTCGATCAAGGTCAAGAATTTGACCAGATTCTTACAACTCAACTTGGGTTGAGTTGGGTTGAGTTAAAATAGTAATATGGACGGCCAAGTTGGCCATCCTCCTGGAAATAATGCAGGTTGTGCCGTTCAAACTGGGGGTGAGGGATGTTGTGCGCCTGTTCAACTACACAAACCTAACCTGACTCTCGCCAGATGAAAGGGTTCCACTTTGCTCCACGAACGTCCACCTGGAGCTAAGCCATAGACATAGGTCTCTCAAGGCATGGTTTTATTTTTAAAAAATCCTTGCACACAATTAGGGAAACACCTGTCTGATATTTTTAACAAGCACAGAATCGATGCCGATGAATGAGTCCATTGTTGTTGAAACAACTGTCGCGTTTCCCCTTATTATTCTCCTTCTCCACTATGCCTAAATTTTGACTGTCACATCTCTGACAATCCCGCTTTCCTGATTGGTTCGTCTGCATTTTGGGTTAGGGAGCTGGGCGAATCCTTAGGTCGTCCAGACCCTCATGTGAGCTCAAATGCGGAAATGCACGATGGTCTGGCGAGAGTCAGGCCAACACATGGACCGTCATAATTGAGAAAGGCATCATAAATGGAAAAAAATACACAGTATCTCACCTCTGCAGTTGAATTTGGCAGTATCATAGTGTCGTTCTGCACATCTGAAACACAGCAATGCACATTCTGTTACATACTTTTCTCTCTTCAAACAAACACAGACACAGACAAAAGCCACAAAAAAATGCATGCACTCAAGTCAAAACAGGTTGTACTTACAGATTATATATTTTGTAATGGTTTCTGTGTTTGGAATCCAAAAACCTGTCGAGAGAATAAAACAAAACAACAAAAAAGAAGAGAGGTGGGCGAGAAGGGGGAGGAGAAAGATACAGAAAGAGGGAAAAAAAAGTTGAGCATGAGAGATGACTGATGAAAGCGTGGTGGTCAAGTGTGCTCCATCTTTGCTACTATAAATACCCATTACTGTACATGCTGCCTGCACAACACGTCCTCAGCCTCCGTCTCCACATTTCCCCCCCATGTTTTTTGTTCTGGTGTCCTTCTGACACTCGTGTAAAGCAGTGAATGTATTTAGCCACAGCTCAGCACTTTCACTTTGAAGTGAAAGTGTTCGTGAATATATTTTAAAGACAAGACATCCATTCACCATTTTTTTCCACTTGTAATTACAAACGCAATAATGTACAAACGTAATATTTCCCCACCATGAAGCACATTACACCTTTACACTTTTTTGTTTGAATAGTCTAGAAATTCAAAGTTATTTCACTTATGTTATTATTACTGTGGAGCTCTGTGTCAAATGCCTTAATTTCTTCCCCCCCGCCCCCCAAAGCTGCATAACAGATTGACACCACGTACACATCTTATTTCTCTTTAGCAAAGGTGTGTGACTTGTGTATGAGCAAACTCTTGAAGTGTGAGCGTGAGCGCGTGCGTACGCGCGAGTGAGTGTATGCGCGGGTTGTGTCCACTTACCTGACTACATCATCTATATTATTTCTGTAGACTCCTTCCAACTTCTCAGCTGGAAAACCCATTGCAATTATATTGGGATAAATATCTGTGAGTCTGGGTTAAGGAAAGGACACGCTGCATGTAGTGGCACAGTACTGCACCGTGAAGTCACAGCACACTGAAGATACAGGTCATAGTGTACAGAAGTCACAGCACACTGAAGATAGTATTCTACTGCATATAGGGATGCACGATGTCAAAAATTTCGGCCGATACCGATATCCGATTATGATATTGCGGTTTTGGCCGATGACCGATATTAACCGATACTGATGTTTTTCTTTCTTTTTTTAAAAAAAAGAGATGACAATGATGCAAACAAACAGAATTTTTGAATGTCGTCTTATTTCCAAAAACACTTTTTAACTCCCTGTGATAATTAGATAAAAATAGAGACAAAATAGAAGACAAACAGTGAAAGTCATCGTCAAGTCCATTCTTTTAGAACCGTAACATATAAAAAAAAAACATCGGCGTTTACATCGGCCCAGTTTTACCCATCAGACCGATGTCCGATGTGTTGAATATAGGCCGATACCGATACATCTGGCCGATACATCGTGCATCCCTAACTGCATACGTGCAGCAAAGACACAGCAAACCACAGGCCATGACTACATGGTATTGTACAGCACAGCAAAGTCCCAGCACATTGTGTCGCACTGCACAGCGAAGTCATGAAAGTTGGGCTATAACAATATTATATCGAACCAAAGAACAGCGATGCACAGCGTCACAATACTGTATCATAGTGCAAGAAGATAGTATCATGACACACCCTTTCAAAGTTCTGCTACCCTTCAGTGCAGGACACAACCACATGATATGAGGACGATGCTGCTTCCAAGCTTCAAATCAATTTTAATAGATAGCCTCAAGAAACCTACAAACGAAAATCCATTTTTATTATAATGTTAGCAAATGTGAAAAAAGCAAATAAACTTATTTTTAAATATTCATTTTAAAAAACGTGGGGTGTATCAAACCGGTCAAAAATCGTGAGACGAGTGATTTGCGTATCGTTACAGGCCTACATGAGAGTCAAGCTCAGCAGTCACAGCGGCACATCTGGAGTCAGGCTCATGACCTTTCACTGTCAGCAATACGCCACCACGCATTCAAGGAATAACCACTGCAGAGAGGGGAAAAAACACGCCTCCTCATTTTGCCACAATACGACACTATTACTACACAAAACACTACTACCTGGAATACACACACACACAATCAACAACTCCCTCCCACGTAACACACAAGACAGCCGAAATGGACACGCCAGCAGAGCGGTCGTATTCACACGAGGTGAACGTGTCGGTAGTCAAACTGTGAGTGTGTTCTCGAGTCGACCGCACTGGTGGCTGTTAGACAGGGTCGTTGGTGTGTGTGTGTGTGTGTGTGTGTGTGTGTGAGAGAGAGAACAGTCGGTGCCCCACCCCATCAAGAGCAGCCATGTCACCCTAGCAGCATGGAACCTCATGGCATGGCCACAACAAGAGAAGAAAAGAGAGCTGCACTTCAGCTGTTGCACCGTTTGACGGCATCACACAAATGAACCAAGAGAGGATCTTAACAAATACGGTAGCTTGCACATGTAGTATATGCAAGCGAAGCGTGCACACATTTTTGAAAGTGACTTACTTTTCACACACTTGACTTTAATCCTGTCTCTATGCCTATCTGCTCCTTTCCAAACACCATCTTTTCTCTCTCTCTCTCACTCACACACGCACACACACACACACCTTCTCCCTCTCACTGCAGATGGTCTGCTAGTGCGGTGCTTCAGTCATTTGCAGAAGTGGCTCTTTCAGACAATATCCTGTCAGGCTGGAAAGCCTGAATGCTTTTAATTGGGTGACTCAGGCCATATTTTTAGAACTGGTGCGTTTTTAAGAGTCATTCTTTAACCTTTCTTTCCCATTCGAAAGCACGCAGAGAGAGAGAAAAAGTTGGAGGTAACAGTAGTGAGGTTAGAGGGGGCGAGTGCAACCAAGGGGAAAAAAACCAAAACAAAAAAAAGCAAGAAGGCAAAAAGCCAAGATAGAGAGCATCTGGAGAAGGTAGGTAGTGGTTCTGACCACAGACTGATAAGGAAAGGGTGCGCTTGGCTCAGTTGGCTGTGACATTATTCTGAACTTTACACCTAAAATCAAGGCAATGAATGACCACCTGGCCCCTTCTGACCATGCCACATTGAATGGGGCATTTGAATGAGAGCCAAATAAAAGACAAGAATGACGCAGCAGCAAGGATAAGAGTAAGGAATGGCTCTTCCTCTGATAAACCATTTGGTCTCTATTTCCATTCCGTAATCACATAAACAGCCTTTCATTTTGCTTGAAGGCCTTGACTGCCAGATACATACAAATGATAACTTACAATAAAATCAATTTGAAATGTTTCGACCCAATGCATGATGAATACAGAAGATGACCTACGTAATGTAAAATGGGTAAATGGAGTACGAAAAAAAGGCAACGCGATACACTACACACACACAAACTTGACCTTCTGATGTGAAAAAAATAATAAAAATAAGAATATAAATATATTACAATGCATGGTTAGAAAAGCATAGCCGTCTACTGAAGTGGTATCGGTTTCAACACAGAGTAGCCAACTGCTTTAGCCCTAGCGTAATAACCAGGAAGTGGCCAGATTCACCATCGACCCTTCCTGCTGTAGGCTTTGCATATGCACGGCAATGCCCAGCAAGCAACGTTACAGGACAAAACAGGATTCTGAAGCACTGGATCTGCCCCAGAAAGACATTAGAAATTACTCTACCATATCCAGCATAGCATGCATGCACCCACCAGCTAAGACGGCTGTCCCTGAGAAGTGCTTGGATCATTAGGAATCCTTTTTTCCCCCCCGTGAATAAAAATCTAAGAAATCCCTATGCAAATCTGTGCATGTCTTCAAATGGACAATTGCACTACAACATTACAATTCTTAGTACCAGTATATCTGGCACTAGACATTTAATGGTACATAAATCCAGTGAATGTCAAACATGTACTGTTTGTGTGTGTGTGTGTGTGTGTGTGTGTGTGTGTGTGGCCCAGGCATCCCTTGTGCACCCCCCTCACTCCCTCCCTCCCACCCGATAGCAGCTCAGCAGTGGTCTATTTTAGGGCCCATTCCCAGAACTCAGATAGTAAGTTACATAAGGGCACAGGGCCATATTGTTTTAGATAGGATGGCAGAGGGAGCAGCCATCCGCACGCGTGCAGCGGAGAGGGGAGGGAGAGGGAGAAGGAGGGGGGTAAGAGAATGCTGGTGTACACTGAGGTGCTACAGCATTTGACCACATACTCACATGCATTCTGGGGGCGTGTGGGTGGCGTGTGTATGTGTGTGTGTCTTGGTGTGTGCTGGGGGTAACACCACCACACGCCTGCCAAACTCTGGCACGTGTGCTAGAAATGCACCTCGCTTCCACACCCACATGTGGCGTCTTCTCACACACATACACACACCATCGCAAATTATCAATCTGATGTGAGAAATATGACTGCCCCTCCAAACACACACACTCCCTCACGTGCTCTCACTCACTCACACACACACAAACACAGACACGCACAGGCACACACTAAAAAGTTAGCATCAATTCATTCATTCATTCACTCAACCATTTCCCAGCCTAGCAAATGCCATTCTTTCACCCAACACTTCAGAGCCCTTCCTTCCTTCCCGCAGCGGAGCACACCTCCCCTGGCGACCCAGTGGCAGCACGGCACAATGCATGGCACAATGCACCCCATCTCAGCAGTCAGATTACTGTCGCTGCCCTGCCACACAATTACGCCAAACAGCTCAATCTTACACCACAGCAGCTTCCCTGAACTCTGACCTTTCACCACGGACGCCACGCCAGATCACCTTACAGATGAGGGTGTGTGCCTGACCGATGTGTGTGTGTGTGTGTGTGTGTGTGTGTGTGTGTGTGTGTGTGTGTGTGTGTGTCAGAGCAATGGAGAAATACACACACACACACCTCTTTTAGGCTCTGCAAGCCTATGTGACACGCAGGAGGGGGTCGCATCGTAACCTCCACAGGCAGTTGGGTTGGTACGTTTGCCAGAGACAAAACATAAACCTACATCCTAAGAGTTTCAAATCAATTCTCTAGCAAGCTTATTGCAGCCATGATGAATTAAATATACACTATGCATGAGGGCATTCCAACATCCTGCGGACCCCTTGGCCAGCTTCTCTTTTCCCTCTTGTTAGTTTAGTGTCTGATACAAACGTTGTTTCACATTTCCGATTGGCAGCTCATTAACTGGTGGAACTTGATCCAGGCCAATGTCATGATGACACAAATAAAGCGCTGTCCCAGTGCCCGACAATACACCACCTTCACATTCACAGCAATTCCCCCCTGGGAAAAGCTGGAATTCATGGTCATCACACTCTCTCTTCCTATTCTTCACTTTTTTTTTGCTTTGCAAAATGCAGACGAGGCACAAATTCAAGCATTCTGCCGTTATGTGTTCTTTACATCTGAAGTGTACATGCATGTTCCAGGCAGCAATCAGGTGCACACACCCTTCAACTTGAAGGCCGTATTCAGGATTAGCTGAGCCATTGGATATCTACAGGGCTATGGCCTTGTAGAGGATGCATACACACTATCCATCTCTCCCCATCAGATCCAGCACATGCCTATCAGTATCTGCCAGCATAGCTAGCTACCAATAAAATACGCATACCTTGGGGATTTAAAAAGGTCTTGCAAATGTTGTCTTAAGTACTGCTGTGTCAGTATGTTCCAAACTCCACGGGCTATGCAGATCAAGGGGATATTATCTGATGTAACGCCTGCTGTACCACGCAAATGCTTAACCCACAACGCATACTGCCATAGCGGCTTATGGGATGCAACATTCATTTTGAAGTGTTCCATTTCGATGCCACAAATGCAGTCCGTATATCAATGTAATTTTTGCATATTTATCGCACCAGTGAGATCATACGAATGACGAGACCCCAGATTCTGACAATCAGCGTTGGGACCCATGACAGCAAACTGCCAGAATGACCAGAATCAGTACCTCCCTTGGCGAAGTGAATACAATTAATTGCAAATAGAAAATCTACCCATACCAGTGATAGAAAGTGTCAGACCATCTGACAACTGCCACAATCTCTCTCTAAAATAGTGTGGTAGAAGAAATGTCGCCTCTTCTGTGGAGAGAGAAAACCTGTCCCAATTAAAAGCATTAGTCAGCTAGCTGGGAAAGATTGATAAACGTTATGTTGCTGGCCAGCGTGTCGTTTGGATCTGTCAATTAACAACTACGCTCACTTTACCAGGATGTCTAATGTAACATGCACACAAACGTAATGAATAATTGCCACACTGTTCCCTTAGTTGTGTTCACTCGCCGGCTTGCCATTAATAACTCATTCAATCTTCGGGTATCACCGATCACAGAGATTTTTAAATTAGCTAGCAGGCTAGCGCTGGCTAACGTGTCGGTAACTAGCAAGGTGAATGCTACGGGGGAAAAAAGACCAACAGGGCAAGTTAGCTTTAGCTTGGGAGGAAAACGAAATATTTCTGCAGGGATTAATAATAATATTACGAACGGGGCAACACGACATGACTTAAACATGCAATAAGTAAAATACACGTTAATGTCAGTGCAGAGGAAATGCATTACTTTCTCAACATCTCCATCTAGCTAATGTTAACTGTCAGGCAAGGATACATGTCAAGTCCAAATCGAACCCATCCTCTTGATACCTTCGCTTGTTTCGACTTACAATCTCCTTGATTATTGCAGCCATTGCAAAGTCTTTCAGTTCCTATCAATTACGTAAATGCGAGTTTGCTTCCTCTTGCAATGGCTTTGTCCCGCGATCACCCTTGCTTCTCCTGGTTTCTGCAGCGCCTTCCTTTACGGTGACAGGGCTAACGGGTTAGCACAGTGGTTGTCGTTGTGAGTAGGATTAGAATGGCCTCTGGATAATAAAGACGGGCCTTGCTCGGCTCCACCACAGCAGGCCCGACTTTCCCGATCCTGGAATTTGCCGTGCAACCCACCAATAGAGAGGATATCCAATAACCGAGATGCTAGATCGGAACGCATTAGACACGGCCAAAGTCTTTGAGTCCGCCACAGCCGCCGTGATTAGGTCCACTGAGAGTGGAGAACCCTCTCCATTGCTGCTAACGGAGAAAATTCAGACACCCTTTCCCAGGCAACTCACGACGTAGCTAGCTAGCTAGCTAGCATTTCTAGCTAGCAACAACGGCTAGCTAGCAGCCCCTTTCTTATCCAAAAAATCCTCCTATCGACGGATCATCGTAGTCCTTAGCTGGATCAAATGCAGAGGGAAAGTGACAGGCTCCACCTTAATTTTAAATAAAGAATATATTGGTTATTGTTTCAAGGGAGAGCGTTTGATGGCTTCGTCCGAAGGAATCATCTTCTTTTTTTGCGATTCTCTCCCAGCTGAACTCTCAAACTTCCATCATGGCTTCCAACAGAGGAAAAAAGAAGGTAGACCAGGCAGAGTTTTGCTAAATATCCTACCGCCGTGAATAAATAGATCCATAATGTCTTACGGGTGCTAAATTCTATAGTATATCCATACAAAACACGGGAAATCACATGTTAATCAATCCGAAACTAAAATATCAAAGTATGCAGTATGTGTGGATGATAAAGGCAATAGCGGCGTGGTCCTTTGTTAAGCGCGGAAGAACACCTTTCCATGACGGGCTGTAGTCATCCCTTGTGTCAAAGTGGTCACGTGTTTTGATAATTGGGGAAGTTTCCAATACACCGCGCTAACTGATGATGTATTGTTTCATTCAGTGTTAGAAGCTGAATTTACGAATAATTGCATCTCCTGAAAATTAAGCTCTTGATATCTGTTTTACATTTTGTATGCAGAATACATGCCAGTAGCCTATAATAACATCATGAAAATTATGAAAGTGCCTACGTTTTTCAAGCAGGCATATCAAATTTGTTCAACACATTATTTGTATCATTTTAGGCCACGCACAGTCGCACACATCTGTTCGACTTAAATGAAGGGCAGAAAATTATCAGTGGAAGAAGTTGCGTTTCAGTGACCAGCATCAACTTCGGGTCAATAAATCTGTGCTCTCTGCGAATAGAGCTCTACCGACTTTTTTGTGCCCTCTGGTTGGAAAGCAGGGTAGTGGTTTTCATGGAAATGTCCGTTATGTGTAGGCTGTCTGAGGTGTTCATAAAACAGAGAGAGCTGGCAGACAGACAAGACTTATTAGGCTATTTCAATTATGGAAATGTATGGTTGACATAGGCTAATGTTACCAGTCCAGTTTTTTTTAGTAGCCAGATTGACTAGGCCTACTTTTAATAGCCTACCGAAGGAAATGTCTGTAATCTTAGCCTACATAAATACAACAAATACACAAATACGAAAAATAGGCCTAGAACTACATTATACAAAAAAAAGAAGAGGGCATAACAATTAGTGCCTTTATTGATGACAGGACAGTCACAGTAGATATTATAGGCAGGGGCGGATTAAGAAATTATGTCCCCCTGGGCCAGACTGTCTTGCCACCTCCCATACCCGCCCAAAAAAACGCACCTTGCCCCTGCTAATCAGACATGCTAAGAACACTACTCACAGTGCTCACAGCTAGCAGGTAATTGGACATTACAAACTCGCCATGGGGCCAAGTTTGCCTGGCCTCTTGGGGTCTTGGCCCTTTGGCACCCTTGAGCCCCCCCACACTTGGACCTGACTTTGCCTGTGGGACTATACCAGTTCATTGTACACTATATTGGCTGGCACATGAAGTATCTTGGAAAGATTATTATTGCGAAGACAGTTTTTCCGCTTCTTCCCCAAAGCTGTTACAACAATGAACTCACACTTACTGGACTATGTTCATCTTTAAAGGACTGTGCACCTTGTAGGGAAGCTCAAATCTCAGTATACTTTGTATAATGACAATAAAGGCTTTCTATTCTATTTGAAGACCGGTTTGGGTCGTGGCTGAGGGGTCATGTTGGCCTGGCCCCTTGTGGCCTCTGGCCCACTGTGGGTCGAGGCCATGGGGCCAAGTTGGGGCCTTGGGGCCTTGGCCCCTTTGGGCCCCCAGACCTGGCTTGGCCGAGGGACTATACCACGAAATTGTACACTATATTGGCTGGCACGTGAAGCAACTTGGAAAGATTAGTATTGCAAATGTGGTTTTGAAGGCCGATTTGGGTCGTGGCCGTGGGGCCAAGTTGGCCTGGCCCCCTGGGCCTGGGCCCGGTAGGCCCTTTCATCCGCCCCTGATTATAGTAAATCAGTGAGACAGACACGGGGTCAGTGAAGGTACATGATCCAGGCCGGACTCGAACCTGGGTCCCCACGTACATGCAAGATAATGTCCCCCAAATGTTTCAGTTTTTAGATCTGAATTCTCCATGCCCATTGTTTTCTGTTTTAAAACATTGGAACGCTTGAGCAGTGTGTGAAAATGTATATGCATTTCGATAATCAAGTTTGATTCCATAATGGTGGTCTAGGCGATTTGAGGCTATTTTACTTGTACACACATGCTTCGGCCCGGTTCGACTCTCGACCGCCAGGTTGGTGGGGGGAGTAATTAATCAGTACTCTCCCCCATCCTCCTCCATGACTGAGGTACCCTGAGCATGGTACTGTCCCACCGCACTGCTCCCTTTCAGACGCCATGGGGCATGCCCCCTTGGACGGGTGATGCATAAATGCAATTTCGTTGTGTGCAGTGTGCTGTGGAGTTCTGTGTCACAATGACAATGGGTTGGAGTTAACAGACCATCATCAGGCAACTTTAGCACACTGGTCCATCTTCAGTATAGACCGTGGACTGCAAGCAAGATATGAAACAGCTTGAATGTGTGAATGGCCAGTTTAAGCCAACAATGCCTGTGGTTTTCTGGTCCCACCAGCCCTGCTAAAACAGGTAGTCTGTGGATTCAAAGAGGAGCAGATTACGGTGCTGCAGTTTGCCCATGACAATTTGCCAGTCTGAATACCTAAATAGGGTCATTTTGAGTCACTAGGTGCCTCAAAAATATTTAAATCATTATTAAGTGTTTATTAATATGAACTGTAATATTCAAAGTGTAGGCCTAGAATTTAGAGGTCTTCATTATTTAGTCATCAGCTACACTCAAACCATGTTATCTCTGCTCCAGCAGCCCCTGCTGACAATACTACTACCAAAGATTATTTAATTCTAACATTTAGATCGTCTCTGCTACTACTACTACTACTACTACTACTACTACTACTACTACTACTACTAATAATAATAATAATGATAATAATAATAATAATAAACATCTTTCGTGGTACTCAAAGACGCTTTACAGAGAGAGGGGGGGAGGGAGAGAGAGAGCGAGAGAGAGTGTTTGAAGGCCAGCAGTGGTGTATCAGAGTTACAGATGGCCAGGGTGAGGCAGTGATGGCGAAGTCTCAGTCTCCGTTGATCCAGCATTTGGTCGTGATGATAGGGGTGAGGAAATTGGCATTAGCAAACAAACCCTAACTCCAGTGAAGTTGGGACATTTGGTAAACTGTGAATAAAATCAAAATGCTATAATTTTCAAAACATTCAATCCATTCATTAGATGGAGAATAGTGAAAAGACAGGAGTTAAAACCGAGAAAAAATATTGTTTTGGGGGACATATGTACTCATTTCTAATTTGATAACTGCAACACGTCTCAAATAAGTTGGGACGGAGATCAGTGAAATGTAATAAACATCCAAATAAGATAAAACAACAAAGAGGAACATTTCAAAATGAATTGTACTGATGGACAATATAATATGAGTGTCCAGGTATAAGACCATCACAGAGAGGCTGAATCACTCAAAATTAAAGATGCAGAGGGAATAGTTACCATAGTTATTACATACATTTTTGAATTCCCTTTGATTTACCATGATTGAGTGTACATGTATATAAGACATATTTATGTCATTAAAATCATTGTATAGGTTCATGACATCATGAAATATATATTGGCTGTAGTTTCACTCTAGCACTCCAAGAATTACAGCTATTGAAAATTGACCATATTAAGAATGCTTCATGTGTGCAAATGATAAAGTGGTTTAACATTCTGCACCCGAGCTCACTTGAAATAGACCCAGAAGACATGGGAAATTGTCCTTTGCTTACATAATTCAGCAGAAGTTGCAGAAGTCAATTCTTTTTTTTTAATAATAGAGTCTTGCACATCCTGTGCTACAGTGAAAATGGACCATCCATTGTGTTAGTGCTAACTTCAAAAGTCAGCCTCCATGATGGCATGGGGGTGCAGTAGTGCATTGGTTAAGTTGTTCTCATTTGTTGAGTTAGCCTAAATACAGTGTTGAATGATATAAATAGGTTTTAAACAGCATGAAAAGCCTCTCATGCATTATATTTTGAAGGGAAATCTTCAATTACTGCCACATAGGCAGGACAAATTGCATTCTCTACTATGTTTTAAAAGTTTAACTCCATCATAAGGACCAGCATGTGATAAAATGGCAAGCTTTTGGTCAAGACCTGTCACACTGTAAGCACTACAGAAAGGAAAACATTGCAAAACATGACAAGTAATACACTCACCATTTAAGCTGGTGAAATCATGTCAAAAGCAGGAATTTAAACTTCTTTCTTCTAAAAATTTTAAAAATATAAAATCATCTCATCGGTTAATATTTAACTGTTAAATGTTGTCTTTTGTTTTGTTTTTAGTCTTCCTCGACATTTGCTGCTTTTTATTGTCCCCGTCCCAACTCTTTTGAGACGTGTTGTTTTTACATATTCATGAATATACCCAAAAACAATAATTTTGGTCATTTTTGATGGCTGATATGTTTTCTTTGTGCCATTCTCCATCTAAAGTAAGAATCAGACGTTTTGAAAATGGCAGTATTTTGTCATTATTCACAATTTACCTTGTGTCCCAACTTCTATGGAGTTGGGGTTTGTAGTTGACGGTGTGCAGCTCTGGCCTAATGGTTTGGGTTGTCTTGATCAGAGTATACCCTTACCTCTTCCTACACCTCCATCCATGGCCGAAGTGGCCAATGTCAATGTAAGTCACAAAGTCATAATGTAATGTAATGTAATGTGATGGGTAGGGGAATGGCAATGGAGGACATCAGTCAGATACAAGGGTGCAAGGTTGCTGAGGGCCTTGTAAGGGATAAGGGAGATCTTGAGACGCATTGCTTTATGGGATATTTTCTCTGGCGGGTGAGGTGAGCAGCCCAGCAGTATTGTAGAACATATTGTAGTTTATGAAGAATCACACACTATGGAAATAAATTTGCATTTTGACAATAAATTACAAAAAGGGTATATTCTAGATTTAATAATACATTGCAATGCGACACGCATCATGGACTTCCCTACTTTCAAAATCCTTGCCACAGCTTTGTCAAGTCACAGAAAAAGCAGCAAACATCAGCAAGGGCCACTTTATTGCATTGCAGGCAACTCAGACAAGGAGCTAAATGTAGCAAGTACTTGTGGACTTATCCTTTAACATAATCAGTCTTGTGATCCTTCATCCATTGCACATTTATATCATATTTCTTATGCATACCTGATTTGTCAAGCGGACACATTGCTTATTTGAACAGAGCACTAGGATGCTGGCCAGACATATTGCAACTATGCAGCCCATTGAAACTATGCTGCCTATTGCCAAATTTGATCTTTTCATGAATATTTACTAAATAATGAACTAATATTTACTAGTGTGACCAAAGTACAGTTTGCAGCTAAAAATATTTATTTCTGGAAATTCAAAATGGCGAACAATGGAGAAGATCCCCCTTTTCATGTATGAAAAGTGCTATTTTGCCAGTCATAATGAATACTTAGAGGCAATGATGGTGAGTATTCATGCAAAGGGTAGCCCAACATTTGTGAACGGACAGCATGAATTCTGGACATAAACTACTAAAATATTACACAGTGCACCTTTAACCCCTTAGCGCAGAGCCTGTTATAACCTTGCTGTCACCAAAATTGTAATGGCTATGTCTTTATCTGTTACTTATTATATGGTGTGACGTCATCGGTCGAATGCTCCATTCATTTCAACGGGGCTCCCCAACGTTCGCACGTCTGTTATTTTTCGATAACGGACGGGTTGGTCTATAACAGACCGTTGTCAATGGCAACAAGACTTTTCACTGCTAAAGCGACTTTTCAACAAGACTCTAATCAGCTGCTGTGATAGACAACACCTGTTGTCCTGGCTACCTAGCTGTTGCCTAGCGGTGTTCCACAACGGCACTGTTTTGTTTTTGCGCAGCAACAATCTTTTGACATTAAAAACTATAATAGACTTAACATTAAATAGGCCTAAAGAAATGTCCCTGCCATGTGTGAATCATTTAAGTATATCCATATAATAAGCGGGTTAACTTTCGGCGAGTCGGTCGCTTTGTGGAATAGCAGCACTCCGCTCCGCGTCGGGGTCTAAAGATTCTCTCTGTCGTGCTGCTATTCCACGGTAGCGACCTTCTCGCCGAACGTTAACCCTTACTTAAGGCTCTCTGCACTGTCATAGCAATGTTGTTATGATGTAGTTGAGTATTTTCAGCAAATAATTAATAGGCCCGCCGGCGACCCCATCTGCAGTAAGAGGCTACAGACACCATACAGAAGGAATATTCCCCACTTCACAAGCAATTCATAAGCAGTTAGGGCATCAGACTTGTAGCCCAAAGGTTGCCGGTTCGACTCCCGACCTGCCAGGTTGGTGGGGAGAGTAATTAACCAGTTCTCTCCCCCATCCTGAGGTACCCAGAGCATGGTACTGTCCCGCCACACTGCTCCCTTGGGGCACCATTGAGGGCTGCCCCCTTACACATGTGAGGCATAAATGCAATTTTGTTGTGTGCAGTGTGCAATGTTCACTTGTGTGCTGTGGAGTGCTGGGTCGCAATGACAATGGGAGTTGGAGTTTCCCAGTTGGGCTCTCACTTTCAAATACAGTGATGGGAAATGTACCTGATCTTAATCTCTGACAGCGTTTCACCCTGCTAAGAACGTTTCCCAAATTCCCCAACACATCACTGCAGAAAGATTAGAGTAGCAGACTATAGCCACAGACTGATAAAACATTCACAGGAGTCCCCAGGAGGATAGCTTCAAGACAGCACAATCTGTTCAGTCTCTTGTACAGGTCTTTGCTGCGACACCAATCCCGTTTAGCTTTTTTAACGCCACAGCCAATTAAGGCAGGTATTTCAACAAAGGCGGCCTCCTTTCCGGACTGAAGTGGTCCTGAGTAGTTAGTCTACAGTTATCAGGGTTGCTGCCAGATTGTTTTGCCGGGGCTGGGACAAAGTCATCTGAAAGGTCACCCCTCTCAATACATACTGAGAACCCAATTTGGGGCTCCCCATCTTCCTTGGCCTGCGAGAACTGACTCCCTTGGCCCCTGGAGACGCATGCCAAGGCCAGACGGTGCACCTCCCATGCGAAAAATATATAGTGAACATGTACTTGGCTATGCAAATCTTATATGTGGAAGAAAAGAACTGTGTCACTTTGACCCTGTTTACACATACAACATTTTACGACAAACTGTCACAATGCTGTCAAAAACTCAGCCACAGTCACAATGGTGTTTTTATTGTCATCCACAGGCCATGTTCCAAGCACCATTTTATGTTGGGTAATATTTATGATGCAATACATAGAATGTGTTTGTGAACCTCATGGAAGATCAGAAATGGACCGCTTTTAGTATGCGCCATATAAGGAACAGTCCATATATCAATAATTCGATATATACATTTTCTCCTGTGGGTTAACACTGGCTGTGTAGTTTGATCAAGGAAGTTGAAAAGTTTTGCACACTTCCTTTTAAAAAAGAGTTATTCTCAAAGTCAACTTCCCAAATAAAGCAAGCTCCACACGCTCGCTCTTGTCATGTGCAGTAGTGATTTTCTAATTTGGTGGCAATAAATGACCATCATCAGGCCTCATGCACATGCATAGCTGTGTAGTTGTCATCACTTGTACTTATTTTTATTAGATGAGGGGGCAGCAAGGTAAATTAAAGTGAGTAAGGTAGGGCACCTGATAAATCCACTTGTGCATAGGGCTCTCTGGTACTCTCTTTTACGTTGCATTGAGAAAACATTAGCTCACATGTTAGGGTATGGGGTCTTGGGTAAACAGAGTTAAAAGGGTGCTACAATACTGTATATTCTGAAAATATTCCTGAGATTCTTTTATCGCTGCTGTCTTTGTCAGGGTGACTACAAGGTTGCTTTTCTTGAGCTGTTAACCCGATCACTTCATCTGTCCAGCCGCTTGGAGCACAGAGGGCACCTTACAGGTGGGAGGATTATTTTCCCAGGGGGTTACCTGCAACGTGGCAGACAGATAGAAAGATCAAACAATCTTATCTGTGCTTTCGCTGTACTTGGGGGGGAATTCCCTCTCCCTAAGCCTGTTGCTTATGCAGGTACACCGCACCGCGCAGAGGGATACCCACCTCAGTCCTGTAAGCTGTCGAAGCAGCTTAGCACGGTTGGCCTGTAACCATAATGCCACTGGAACACACCGGCCCACAGATCTGGGCCACCTCGTGGGGAATTTGGCATTACAGAGCGCTAATTGGTCATCACTGGCCTATGTACATCTGTGTAGTGCTTGCACACACTGTCCTGTTCAGTACAGGTTGGATTCCCCCTAGCCTACCAAAAAGTGATGATCGAGGATAATCAGAGCTGCTGACAGCTTTGGTCAGGCCCAGGACAAAATCATCTGAAAGGTCCCCCCCCCCCCCCCCCACCCAGTATACCAGAGAGAGTAGAGAGAGAGAGAGGTTCCATTGGCCCATTGTTTCCTGGTTCTATTATGGCCCCCCTTAGGCAGACCTAGGCAGACCTAATGACTGTTCTATTCATTGTAGGAGCATTATGACACGCCCTTTAGGCAGACCGGAACCTGGTCACGTTAGGTGCCCATAGAAACCTATTATGTTGGCATATCTCTATATACTTAAAGAATCTCTGAGTATACTGTACATGCAATGTAATGAGTACCCAGTTTGGGGAGGTCCTCTCTCCCTGAGCCCGGGACAGCTGACCCCTTTGTCCCCCGCTTTCGGCTTATATAATGAACTGATATAATTATTTAAAGTGGAACCAGAATTTCACTTGATATACAGTACTGTATATACTTCACATTCATACTGTATTTTGTACAGCTTGTTATGGGTTTCTGTGGCAGTGCACGGATTGAAGATCTGATAGAGGTTTTGGTGGTGGCGAGTGGCAACACTGGACTGGTGGTAGTTAAGGTAGTGGCGGCAGTGGGCTGGGAAATGTGGCTGGAGTCTCACAGGTTCAATCCACCCTCCAGTTTCACATCGAGGTGCCCCTGACACTGGCGCTGTTCCCTAGGCTAATTGATTATCACTATACCCCTGTGCAGTGTGACAATACTGTCCTGTTCAGGCAGAGGCAGCATTGGGGAATTTCGATGCAATTATAGGCCGGTAATTATCATCCTTATGAATGGGGTGGAGTGTGTGTGTGTGGGGTGGGGGCTGGGGATAGCCAGGCCGCGCCCTCCTAGTGACGCAACACCTTCAGCGTTGCTTCTAGTCAGGCCAGGAGCAATACAGATATCATTTCTGAGCTCAAGAATAATCGGGAACTCCTCCCACTTTGCCGGGAAGAAAACAACAAATAGCAAACCAAGGGAGACGGGTCAACATGCCGTTTGGGAAACGTTAATTGTTATGCTCTTGGTCAGACCAAGTATCGAAGAGATTTGAAAGTTGATGATAATCAGGCTAGGCTGGGGGAGTCTTGAGATCACTGCCTTAAAACTTAAAAACATGAATGGCTGGATACAACAAAACTTCTTGCAGTCGAATAAAGACAAGATTGAAAGAATTGATTTTGGAAACGAGGATGGAAAACAGAACCTCTGTGCTTACTTAAAATTGTTTTGTGGCAAAAACCTTGGTGTGATGGCCTTACTGTGGCTATCTGTAGGGCACTGGGCTGCTATCTGGCGACCCGGGTTTTCTGGCCTGGGTCCTATGCCGATCCTTTAGTAGGCCTACATCTCTCTCCCATTCGTTTCCTGTCACTACACTATCCTCTCATATAATAGTCATGAAAGACCATTGAAAGACCTGGGTGTGATGATGAATATTAATCTCAGTTTCTGTGCTCAGATCAAAAACAGAATTAAATCCGTTTTTTGGTACACTAGGAACATAGCTAAGATTTTGTATAAAAACAGGATCGGGAGAAATTAGTCCATGCTTTTATTTGTTGTAGAGTTGACTACTGCAATACCCTATAGGTCTTCCCCAAAAATCACTCAGGCAGGTGCAACAAATCAAAAATGCTGCTGCTAGAATTCTAATTAAAACAAAGGAAAGAGGTAATTGCACTAGCACCCAGTGAGTTTTAAAATTGAGTTCAAAACTCTTCTGATTTTTTATAAGCATAGGCCCTAAATGTGTTGCAGATTTGCTAGAACAATATCATCCTCAAAGTCTCTTCTTCTGGTTGCGCTAAGGGTAAAATCCTGATCGGGTGAAATGTCATTTAGACTTAATGCTGCTAAATGCTGGAACTAGCTTCCTTTTGAAATTAGAACCGCCCCAACAGAGATTTTTTTTTTAAAAAAGCTTTGTTTTCATCTGCCTTTGGTTGAGTTTAATTATCTTCAGTCTTGTCTTCTAAAATAATTTTCTTCTTTCTCAAGCACTTTGAATAACGGATGCTACTGTGCTATAAAATACTATTGATATATACTTAATTTAACTGAAGGAGTGTTTATGAGGAGAATGTTCCAGACCAATCATACAAGAGTGGAGGAGAGAATAGGACATCATCAGGCCGAATACAGAAAACTGTCCAGGCAGCTTTCTTCTTTTGTGGCCGAAATGTACCTAATGCTCTTCATGTGAAAATGAATGCCTAAAAGACATATATTCTATTTTAGACATTTTGTTCAGTAGAAAATCTACGGAAGTCTTTGTACATGACTCCCCAGGCCTTTGCATGCATCTGCCCTCTGCTCCAGTATGTTAGAAGGGTATTGGTGGTGCAATGGTGCCCTCTTGAGGCATGGAAGGAGACACATTGGGCATAAACATTGGTTCCCCATCTGAAAAAGATGCAGCCAACTAATATAATGAAGGTATTCTTTGTTGTCACTCATGTTTAATTCTTTTTTAAGTCTCCATTTGTTTGTGGGATTTTTAGCCTTTATTGATGAGAGAGTCGAATATGGTGACAGGAAATGAGTGGGAGAGAGAGACAGGGAAGGAATGAGAAATTACCTCAGGTTGGAATCAAACCCAGATCCCTGAGTATAAGACCTTAGCCCACTAAGCCAACTCACCCCCCACACTTGTTTAATTAATGTTTTAGGAGGCTCCTGTTCATCCCAAATGGACATCCTAAAAATGTACACACTTCAGATCATTGTTACAGAGCCCTTAAAGCAGACGTGGGCAAATTCAGGCCCGGGGGCCACATGCGGCCCGCTCGGCCATTTCATGCGGCCCGCTCGGCCATTTCATGCGGCCCTCAGAGACTTTCCCAGAAAAAAATGCAGACTCGCATGGTCACTCATTCTTCAATGCGCTACCTAAAACAAGGGTCTTGGAAATCTAAGACTACTAAAGTCTACATCTAGATACAATTAGGAGGAATGGCATAACTGACAATGGTGTAATTATGCTGCGGTACACCAATTCTTATTATTGGCACGGGCAAGTTGCCTACAACATCCGGCCCTTTGGTCAACTTTCTAAACCCAATGTGGCCCTTGAGACAAAATAATTGCCCACCCCTGCCTTAAAGGTACACTGTGCAAGATTTTTTGTTGTTTATTTCCAGAATGTATGCTACCCATTTACTAATGTTACCTTTTTCATGAATACTACCACCATCAACTCAAAAAGTATTCATTATGACTGGGAAAAGTGCACTTTTCATACATTAGGGGGATCTTCTCCATGGTCCGCCATTTTAAATTTCCAGAAATACACTTTTTTAGCTGCAAAAATTACTGTACTTGGGCCATACTAGAAAATATTAGTTTATAGCTTGGTAAACTTTGACGAAAAGACCAAATAGGCAATAGGCAACCTAGTTTCAATGAGCAGTATAGTTGCAGTACCTTTTTTGACCATTTCCTGCACAGTGTACCTTTAAAATGACATGTGAGAGTAAAAAAAAAAACCCAAGTGTTTCTTGTGCACACCAAAAACTTTCTCGTGCCAACCAGAAACGTGTGCGCACCTGGAACTTTCTGAAAGGGGGATGGGGGTTTGTGTCCACCAACATGAAACACAGCCTTCCTAAAACGTTCCTTTAGCATTACAGCTTCAGGTGTGCGCCAGAAAGTTTCTGGACTGGACGAGTTTCTGGAGCGCATGAAAGTTTCTGGAGCGCACAACAAAAAGTTACTGGTGCGCACCAGAATGTTTCTGGAGGAACTCTTGGGTTTTTTTCTAACTCACATGTCATGAAATTTGTGTGCCCTATAAAGGGTTAAAGCATGTTTTACAGCAGGTGGTATTTGAAATTCACATCATTTTTCAAAGTGTCATAGAGGGGTGGGGTGCTCTGTGGTGCAGCGCGCTTCAATGCCCATGGGTAGCCGTGTTCGAATCTGGCCTGGTTCAATCCCATCTCGATATCTCTTTCCCACTGATTTCCCGTCTCCATCTTCAACTGTTCTGATTAAATAGTCTAAAATGCAAAAAAGTCATTGGACATATTCTTGAAAAAATTGTCACCACCTGTTCTCAAACTGACATTCTGGTCCAGGCATTTCTGCTGACAATGTCAATCACACATAATTCTCTTGGATTTCCTGTGCATTAACTTTCAATAGCAGCACTCACTCAGCATGCAATGTTTGCAAATGTACACTTAGAATTACATTCATTTGAATACATAGCTAGTTAACAAAGAGTATGTTTAAAGTTTGCACTTTGCACATAGTTTTAAAGACCCACTGTATCTGTGTGTGATATCAATATAGGGCAATTATTATGTCACCTGATGTCAGAGCCTGTTGATGTTCTTCCCCCAGCAGAGGGGAGTGTTGTGTTCTGATTCACTTTTCACCACACAGCACATGACGGGCCATTTAACGGGGCATCCGTTGCCAAATACACTAGTAAAAACGGGCCCACCAACAGGGGGAACAAACAGGTCGGTTTTCCCAGGCCTATAGAGGGTGGGCCCAGAATTGGGTCCCCATTATGTTGTATATTGAGTGTGGTATGATTTTATCCAGGTTTGCCCAACCAAGGCTGTCAGACAACCTGCAAGAGTTTATAAAGAGTTGAAAATCTGTTACTTCTTAGACACAATGATTTCATAATATCAGGATAACGAAGAGGCTTCTTGAGACACATAGTTTTATTTCTCGTTTGGTCCAAAAATTTAAAACAAAACAATAAAATAAATACAGAATTGTTGAGTATGTCTTGAACAAATTGATTCCAGTTTAAATATTCCTGATGATCCACGTAGAATCATGTACATAGACTGTATAGCCACTGATGTATTTTGTGTCTCTGAAATTGTGATACATATCCTTTAGTAATGAAACAACTTCAAAGTCTAATTAAATTCTCAGATAAATACGTATATAGATGTTTAACTTCATGTAATGATCCCTCTGCAAATCTCGAGTATACAATGTAAAAAAAGAGTACTATGTTGTATTCTTTCTATAAAAAGATAAATATTAACAAGGGTATACAAGGTCATGATTGTAAATCTCTTCTGGCATTTAAAAAAATCTTATATAATTCTCTTGAAATATTTAGATATTCACAGCCTTTAAGTTGCTAAGTTAACGGTTACAGTGTGTAGATGAGGTGGACGCATACATATTACAAAATGGAATGTATATTGGCACACATAGACCTGGCTGAAGGGTTGTTGAGATGCGAGAAAAATTAAAGATCAATAAGGCAATTGCTGTGTTATAACACAGTATTTTACAGTCATTATGTCAGCGGCCCATTAAGTACCAACTGGGATTCAGCACAATCAACCAACTGGCAATGCTACTATAGCCTACTGGTGTACTTATACATGTAATCAATCAGCTTTCACTCGAAACAGAGCCAAATTAAATGAGGTAGCCAATCATATCTGTCCCTTCAATGTTCTTAAAAGCCTAGCAGGGGTGGAGCTATAGGGTTGGGTAAGTAGGGCATTTGCTCCAGGGAACAGGGCCCTCCTATATTGATGTTGGGGGCCCTATTATGACCTTGGCAGACTGTAGGGGGGTGCTTTCAAAGGTTTTACCCTGGGGCCCCATGTGCACTTGTTCCACCACGGAAGTCTATGTCATTACATGTACATACACACCATTTCCCAACTTTTTTCCCTCCCTTACTAGCCTATTTGGGCTATAATAGTGTGTAACTAATAAGCCGCAATAACGCAAATAATAAGCTGTAAAATTTAAGTTACAAATACCTAAAATTGGTCCAACTCTTCGAAAAAAAATTTGTGACGGAGCCTTAATAGGGACTTTGACTGAAGGCACTTAGGATGCAGTTAAATTGCAAACTGAAAGGTCAGTCAATAAATATCTTTAAAAAACTAATTTCTAAAATTTTGGGCAGTTAGCAGTGCCCGAAAGACTGGGGTTTAGACCATTAGGTGCATTAAGTTGCTGTGCATCTTTTCACATTTTGGACTCCAGTCGACAGTGTGCATGCATTATCAATCAAAGTAATCGTACATGACATGCCACATCAGGTCACGTAATTACATACTGTATATACTCTGATAACAATAACTAAATCATTTGAAAAAGGCCATTAAGTTATTTACACTTATAAGTTATGCTGGTGGCACTACATGGGTTCATGGAGTATTGTGCTTGCCCATACCGTACTGTGTAGGATCTATGTTTTGCTTTGTAGTAACAGATTGCAACAGGGCTTGTGCAGTGTCTGCTCTTGTGGGATCCTCAGTGGTCTGTGGACTCCGTCATTTAGGTAGTGTATTTAAGTGCAGTGGTGAGCTAAGTGACTTGTCGTGTGGGTTTGCTGGGTTGTGGTGAGAGGCAGACAGCCTAGATTCAGACAGCAAAGCTCCTGCCATATAATTTGTTCCTGCCAATTCTTTGAATCACCCCATCCCTAAATATATCAGGTGGCCTCTTACTGTAAATGGGCCCGTCAATAGGCCTATTCACTCTATGCTGACAATCAACAATCAACTACATCATAACAACATAGCTATGACAATGTAGATTGTCTTACGTAACCGATTAAGACGGGGCCAAAACCATTTTGGAGACAGTTAAGTAATAACAGAGGCTCTGCGCTAAGGGGTTAATTGGTGAAATCACCGGTGTTGAGAGCACCAGGCCGAAGAAATACATGGCAGAACCTTTGCATCCCTAATCCAGTTTGTTTGCCTCTGCTGACGGAGGTACTAGTGCTAAACCACCATTTCCTCTGTAGGGTCCCATTGTAGTGACACAGGGGTGCATTTCTCGACAGCTTCCCTGCTAACTAAGTTAGCAACTTATTCGGTTGAAATGCAATTTTCCATTGGCAACCAACTAAGTTGCTGAGTGGTTAGCAGCTATGCTTTTGAGAAACAGGGTTTTGGGCTATGGCTCTGAGTTGTTGTTTGGGCTTCCTGGGTCGTGTAGCTGGTGGTGGGGGGATGCGCTTAAGCTACTGATCCTTCTGTAGTGAGCCATAGTACTCCGTCAGCACCTTCCATGCCTTGGGTGCCATGAACCCGTCAGGTGGGTTCTCTCCGCTCCGAGCTAGCTTCCTCATCCGAGTCCCAGAGATAAAGTCAAACTCGGCATGTCTGGGAAGAGAAAAGAAAGGAAGAGAATGTGCACACATCAGTAACACAGGAGCTGGACCGAAAAGAAGATAACTGAAAGGAAATGGTAAACAACACTGTTCTATGCTCCCAAAAAGTTTAATGGCACAACCTTTCAGACATTTTGATGAAGGACCGAACGTCCGAAAAGTGCCATTAAACTTATTGGGAGCATAGAAACAGTGTTCAGACCTTTAGCATTTCTCTCAGGAAAGAGAAAAGACACTGAGTGGTCGGAAAGGACAAAAAGATGAAATGAGGGTGTGACTAAATGTCTCAAACATAAAATATACAGCTGAGCTAATATTCATCTTTTGTTTTCAGCTGGTGTTGTAGTGCTGTAGGTACATCCTGCATTTTGGGTGTGGGTCTTTGTGCATGCATTGTGTTTGTGTTTCAGAGAGAGAGAGAGAGAGAGAGACAGAGACACAGACACAGACACAGACACAGACACAGACACAGACACAGACACAGACAGAGACAGAGACAGAGACACAGACAGAGACAGAGACACAGACAGAGACACAGACAGACACAGACAGAGACACAGACAGACACAGACACAGACACAGACACAGACACAGACACAGACAGAGACAGAGACAGAGACAGAGACACACACAGACACAGACACAGACACAGAAGACTGAAAAAAAAGTTGTACAAGTATTAGAATTATTTTCTAAAATACCTTTCTTTATCGTAGAAGTCCATGGCCTTCTTGGCCTTGTTGTAGGCCGCCACTCTGAAGGGGATGATCTCCACAGAGGTGAGTCCAGGTGCCATGGAGAGCACCTTGCCCCCGTGGGTGGGCTCGTACAGGTCCTGTCCCGACTCCGGGTGCGGCATGCCCGCCGGGTCTCTGCCCACGATGTAGAAGTTGGCACCCGCCACCATCCTGGCACGGCAATGCCACTGCACCTGTGGATCAGGTCAAAGGTCAACGTGTAGCCCCATAATGCACGTCATTCCACCAGTGAAACGCTGTAATAGACATTGACAAGCTAACTACCATAGCACTACACTACCATAGCACACTGACATAATACAAGGCCTTTAGTAATGCACTGCGACTTGGTCATTGATATTCTGGTAACAGCAAATGTATCACGCCTTTCGTTTGAAATTTCTCCACAAACCAGCAGCCCAGACACATTGGTTAGAGGTCTTGTACGGTTTAGGCCCTTTGAGTCACACAGAATTTTTATGTCTTTAGTTTGATTTCATTTATTTTTTTTGACAAGACGGTGAAGATGCAGACAGGATATGTGTGGGAGAGAGAGATATGAGGTAGGGTTGGGAAATGAATGATTGAGGCTGAACTGCAACCTAGGTCTACACATGGGCACACAGCTCGTATATGACCCACAGTCATAAATTCTAAATCAATACATTTGATGTATGATACAAAAAATGACATTATGAGACAATCAGTCAGTACAATATGAGACATAACACAGTGCAGTACAGTGGTACAGTATAGAACAAAAAGTACAAAAGACCAATGACCAATCAATTACTTGATTTACACACCGTGTACCACATGTTGTACACACCGATATCCCTTTATCTCCCCTTAGGATAAATAAAGTCTAGAACAACTCTACTAGCCTGCCACCAATTTCGTATAATGAGAACCTCAAACCAAACAGGCCGCAAGCAGCAGACTTCCCATTCCTGTTATTCCTGTTGGTGGCTTGTGTTCAGCGCAATACATATTTGTCTTTTTTAATAATGTAGAACTTGGCCCCTTTTCAAAACACAGCTGTCTGTCATTACATTTGACTGTCACCACATGTAAACTGTGTGGGATGAGCAACCTGAAAGCCCTGAGGATAAGGAGTATCTTACTATGTTGAACATGCTGAAAAGAGCACAACGTAATCTATTGTAGTTAATGAGTCACCTTAACAAGTCAGCTAATGCTTAAATGGGCCTTTAATAGCCGAATGAAGGTTCTCAACCTTGAAGGTTCTCTGTGGCCAGTGAGCAGTGGGTTATTATTCACTGTTCGCTGACAGAACTCAACTACATCATAACAACATTGCCATGGCATTACGGAAGGTCTTAAATAACACATTAAGACATGGTAATTACTATTTTACTAACTAAAGCCTCATCCGTAAGACCAGGTGGAATGACTCCTCCTCCCCATGGTCTACATTTACCACAGGAGAGTAGAGTAGTAGAGTCCACATACTTTTGTCACGACCGTAGTGTACCAGGGCTAGGTTGGCACCAGGAGTGTTAATTGACATCATATTAAATGTACCTGGGTAGGTGGAAGGTATTTAAAGGTCCACTTTCTAAGTGTTGTATTAGCACTGGATTTACTATATGTGTTGCTGTGGCCTGCCTGTGCTCATACCTCGGTGGGTCCGGCGTACATCATGGGGGAGGGGAAGATGGCGACGATGGTGGAGGCGGGGTCCAGCACTCCCTCCTCCAGCACGGCCGCGTGCTGCCTCATGCGCCAGGGCAGCGGCACGTCGTCATCCTTGGTCCAGCCCCCCAGAGGGTGGAGCAGCAGCACAGGCCTCCGGTAGCCACGCCCCTCCAGCTGACGCTGTGTGTCCTTCAAGGTCAAAGTTCAGGGTCAATGTCAACTTTCATCCTCTTCATCTTCGTCATTATTTTCCCTCAGCTTGTAAGTTTGTATTAAATCCTGTATCTCACACTGATGGGTGATGCTCTTTGACTTTTCTAACTTTTAAAATTATTCCCAAGGTCCGTTTACATTGCCCAGTTTTTTTTCCAAGGACCACATGTCCATTTCATTGACGGACTCACTCATGGAAGAAGTTTTAGCTGCAGCAAATTTAGAGGCACGTAGCTTATTTTTATATAAATGATAGGCTTGTCTTATTGTAATGAAAAACCAAGGTATGCTGTTTAGCCTTCTAATAATGGTACAAATATATGGAATCGCTGACTACATTTGTAGAAATTCCCTCACGAACCACCACTGTAAGAAACACTGGTATAAACATACCACACCAGGGATGGGTAATAGTTTGGACAAAGGGCCAAATTTGGCTTTAAATATTGATCAGGGGGCAGATATCACAGACAACTTGCAATATGTCAATGATGCGAAATATGTAATGTGCGCTTGTTGGCTTTTAACAACCTCTGCATATTGTGATGAAATGTATTTCAATGAACACAGTAGCATACTCTGTGCTTGGCTAATCTGAAACCCACAAGACCCTTCCCTGGCCCACAGGCCTTAGTTTGCCCACCTCTGACATACACAGTAGACACATCATCACCATCCTACCTTCATCAATAGGGCATGGCCGTTGTGTACCGGGTTTCGCAGCTGGAACGCAAAGATCGCATCTGAGAGGAAAACAAACAAACAAACAAATAGATAAACAGAGGTCCGGAAAACGTATGCAGTTACATAAAGTCTAAACATACTATTATATGTAATGTAATACAGGGCTAATACATAATAAAAACCAGGCCTTTGCAGTTGCACCAGACTAACTGATGCATAGCCCCAAAACGACCCAACATTTTTACAAACGCACCTGCCAAATGTTATGTGATGTCAATTCGGGTTAGTACATTAAGTTACTGCACTTTTGACCAATGGAGGCCTCCAAAATATACTACAGAGTGTTAGCGCACAACATCAAAACGCAAATATAGGCCATCTTGAAAGTCAGTCATCTTGAAAGAGTTGACTTCCAAAATTCGATCAGTTCATGGACCTTTATAGACCCAGTCGGCTGTTTTCCCCTCCGAATGCTCCACCCACTGGTCGTGCGGTGCCAATCACTGCCAATCATTAGGCATACTGATTAGCCACAACATACAGCGGGTGGAGCAAACGTGGGGAAAAACAAGCAGTTTCATGGGCGGGCCCAGAGCCGACCGGGTCTATGGCATCACTGGGTATTAGCAGTCAATCTTCCAAAATACCTGCTTTCATCTCCTTGAACCTCTGCTTCAGTTCCTTTGGGGTCAGCCTGTACTGGTCAAGGCCATCTCCCCATCTGATTCGCTCAAACACCTCCAAGTCACCACCCACCAGCCAATCACCGCCCTCCAAAACCATCTATTCAGGAAGAGGGGTGGGCTATGGGTTAGTAAATTACACAATAACAGCGTTTACCTGTTAAGATAACGTCATGCAATGAATGTAGCTTAAATTGCTTCAAGCTATTGGCATTGGATTAGGGAACACAAACGAGATATATGCATGACTGAGGCTTTGTTGTAATCGAGTGCCGCCAGAGAAAGTCTATTTCAGGAATGTTTCTATGGCAGTGAGAACTGCAAGCTGCCTAGCAATGTCACAGAAGCAGGACGGGCAGGGTGACTGCATCATTAGACCTGTGGTATGATTTATGTGGTGCCTATGGAAACGAGTGAGTGAGGCATGCAGCTGACATTTCCAGGCAGACACAAAGAGTGATGTGAGGTACCTGAGCCACTTCCTGGATTATTTTGGTACATTGTTGTTCAAAGTGGTGATGACATTTCTTAACATTATAAGTTAACTTCGCCAATGTTTTAAAAACAAATGCAATGCATGGCCAATGCAGCAATGATAATATCTCTGTGGTTACGTACATGGCAAATTGTTTGGATAAAACTAGCTTTCACAAATGAGGGGGCGGAGCTAAGGACGCTCAGAGCCATTTAGGGCTTTGGTATTGGGTGGTGTAGATTGCTTACCCATCATGCAATGCACTTCTTAGAGCGAAATTTCTCAAACATTTACTTATTTATCACAAAGAAATACCTTGGTTTTGATTAAAAAAATATTACTCTTCGTTATATTGTGTATTTATTGTGGGGCTTTTACAATTTAAACTAGTAAAGGAACATGAAGTGAGGTACATGAAAAAAGATGACATCTCACCACCCACCGTCATTAAGAGGTGTATGTGATGCTCTTGCTGTCACCATGTCACCAGTAGGGCTGGGTAAAATAATCGATTCAATCGATAATCGATCGATATCATTTAAAATTCACATAATCGATTCACAGGGCACAAAATCGATTTTTTTGCTCTTTTTCTTTTTGTTCTTTTTGTTTCATTTAGGTCTATGGAAAATACCCAGTAGGTATTAGTCAATTAGGCCTAGGCCTACTTATTACAAATTAGCAATCTGTTAACACTGTCAAGCCACAGCCCTTTGACATTTTTATATAAAAATAGGCAACAGCATCTTTTGGGGGAAATCCTTGCACCAAAAAGGGAACGGATTGAATCGATTCGGAGTGAATCGAATTGAATCGAATCGAATCGTGATTAATCGATTCAAAACCCTCAGAATCGAAATCGAATCGATACAGGAACATGGCTGCAATACCCAGCCCTAGTCACCAGTAGAGAGGAGATTTATGGCTCTTTTTTGGGATCCCTATCTTAGTGGCTCGTTCCTTTCAAAGAGCCGTTCAAAAAACTGGCTCTTTTGGCTCTTTTTTAAATTATTTATTCAGTGTTAAGAATGTAATATTTTGACTCCTCCTCAAGGTAATTTTGTCCAAACAACAAGTGATTATTCTCCTATTTCTAAAGACCGTTTTTGCCTTTGAGGCAAACAATTGTGTTTTTCACCATATTTAATTACTCTGGTCGAGGTCACATGCTTAAAATGAATGAGAAATGAACGAAATAACGGTGTGGCTCCCCCAGCTGTGATCCGGTTCCCATCGTTCACTCCACGGAGCCGTTCAAAAGAACCGGCTCGTTCATGAACGACACATCTCTAGTCACCAGCCAGTTAGGGGCCCAAAGCCGCTGCTTAATTCGCTTATGCCTCAGGCCGGCCCTGTTTCCAGGTCGCAGAGCCTGTTGCATGGCAGACGAAACTAGGCAAGGGAACGTAATGTTGCTATCCTCTCCATGCTGGGCATGGCACTAACTATGGCAATTTGCGCAAGTTACCATCTTGTACATGCGGTCAACTAATAAGAAATCTAAGAAATTGTACATGGAGACTGCATTTAAAGGTGCACAGTGTATTATTTTTTTGGTTTATTTCCAGAATTCATGCTGCCAATTCACAAATGTTACCTTTTTCATAGGTACTTTCCACCACCATCAAATTCTAAGTATTATAATGATTTTCATACATGAAATGGTGAATCTTCTCCTTATCGCAATAGCTACTCTGGCCTACTACCTACTACAGTACCGTGATGTGGGGTTGTTTGGGGAAGGAGGTATCTATGCAACAGGGGAATCTAAATGTGATGGAGTGACCATCACTAGGGTTGTGGGTGTGTTCTGACTGTCACGCCAACGAGCCTGGCTCTTTGGTGTAGCGGTCAGAGCCCCAGTTTACTACCCCAGAAAGTCTGGGTTCACGTACCAGCTGGGCAACTCTACTCCCCTTCGATACACTAAGCAACAGTACCTTGATGTATGGTTGTTTGGGGCAGGAGGTATCTACCGTATGCAATAGTGGTATCTAGGCAACAGTACCTTGATGTAGGGGTGCTTGGGGCAGGAGGTATCTGGTTTCTAGGCAACAGTACCTTGATGTAGGGGTGTTTGGGGCAGGAGGTTCCCCACTGCCGGGCGCAGCGCTCCTCCTTGCGGTGTGGGAAGAACTCGGGGTTCCTCAAGATGGCCACGCGCACCCCCTGGAACTCCAGAGCCACGGCCGCAGAGCCGTCCAGCTGCTCCTTGGTCTCCGTGGATACGGGCAGCACGATGGGGATGGACATGTTGATGGACCCGCCTGCCAAGAGACAATCGTCGTGGTTACAGCTCTATCAGTCTCAATGCAATGCAATGCTACTAAGGACTATACTCTACAAGGGAATGGCATTATACTATTAAACTCTAACCTCTCAAAAGCCTGCATGATTAAAATAATCAAATCCATATAGTTATTATAGTGACCAAAAGTTTGCATTTTAATTGTGTTTGTAACTTTACTTGAAGAAGGTATGTTGTATTAAAGGAAAGTTGTATTAAAGTTTGTTGGTGAAATAGACAGTGTGCAGGATTTCTTTACTTTTGAGTTATAGTGACCATACCAAATATTACATCACTGAAACAGATATATCATTATCTCCCAGAGGAGATGTTTTGCTTGAAAGGTCAATATCCTTGAACACCCTGCACACTGGTGAATAGAATTGGCACCCAGCCATCTCCCCGCATTGTATTGCTTTGTTTGTCGTCAAGATGGTTAAGATCTGCACACAACCCATATCCTGTACAAACCTGCGTTGCACACACTTCATTTGCAGCATGGGTGTGGGGTCCCGATATTGTTTTTAGTGGCAATCTGTAAATCCTGTTGCTTTCTCAAAGGCTCAAAGTTCAGACCATGTGGAAAAAAACCCTCATGTTTGTTCTTCCATGTATGACATTAGCAGCTCATATAAATCAGATGTGCGTGTGCCATAAGCAAACCCTTGGAAAGATGCCCAGTGTGTTCTCTGTGACTTCTGGATATTTGCTGATGGATTTACTCAGGATTTAAAAATACATTTATATTATTTATGTAAATACTGTGACGTAATTCATGACAACAGTCAATTGCATCAGTAAGTAACAGCACAAAGGCAAGAGCAAAATGCGATTATGCCATTGTGATTATGCTCCATGTTTGCATACCGGGAGTGTGTGCACAGGTAAGCCGACCTCTTTGTTCAGGACAGTACAGAGTTATGTAAAGAGGGATTTTTGGTGTATGTTGTTTACTGTGCAGTAGGGCATTGGGGATTTGGCAGTAATAATACTCCTAACAGAGTAAAGACAAAATCCAACACACTATGATTATGCCCCTTTTTTCTATCTTGGGTGTGGTAGTCCCATATTCCCAGACATTTTTTGGGGGATTGCAAACAAAGGCAAGATTACCTCTTTGCTTAGTACAGTACAGTGGGGCCTATAGCACGTAGTAGCTTACAATGCACAGTCATGCATGCTGATGAAGCAACTCTGAATTTGAGATGGCTTCAATTTTAAATGTTAAAGGGACTGTAACTAATGTTTAAATGTTTAATTGTTAAAGGGACTGTAACTAATGCCCTAATAAGCTGTAAAATAGACTATAACTGCCCTAAAGCGTCAGCTACATGTAATGTGATGCAATGTAACCAATGATGGGGTGTTGCGTTAAATTCAGGAGCTGTTTGGCGATATTTACCATCCAGCAGGTTGTTGAAGTGCAGGGTCTGCAGGTATTCCCGCTCTCGCATGAAGCCCTTCAGTGGGCTGGCCCAGCCCTCCGACAGCACCTGAACCCACTGCACATCCAGCTGAGGAGAGAGAAAACACAGCCATGATGAGAGAGCCAGTAGACTTCACAACATGATGAGAGAGAGTCATTAGACTTAACAACAGAGAAATCAGCAGTGATGAGGGAACCATTAGACTTAGAAGCTGTTTACATGCATGTGGATATTTTTGAAAATGCATTGATTTTGGTCTCTTTTTTTTACACGTAATGAGTGATTTAGAATGCACATTTCAAAACAAAGAAAAGACAATGACAAAATACTTTATAATAGACGATGTCCAATATACTGTATATTGAATGACCAAATAATGTCGATCCAAAACATGAGGCAA
Source organism: Engraulis encrasicolus (assembly GCF_034702125.1). Taxonomy (NCBI): domain Eukaryota; kingdom Metazoa; phylum Chordata; class Actinopteri; order Clupeiformes; family Engraulidae; genus Engraulis; species Engraulis encrasicolus. The sequence goes on along the minus strand of NC_085880.1, from coordinate 12,863,707 downwards.
CACTTTTAATGCTAGCTTAATAACCACGACAGTATTAAAAAGCAAACAATGTCTGGAAACATCAACTCACACCGAGTTACACCGAACAGCCTCTCAAATATTGACCATTGATAACCGCAGCGAGTTACACGAGGCTGAACATGGTCACAGGTTGACACTGAGAGGCACTAAAGTGTGCATGCTTGGAGGCCGTTTCCATGGAGACCAGGTTGTCATGTTACCTAGTTGACAGGGTTGCCAGATATGACAGTTGATATCCGGCCCAAAAAAATGCTCAAAAAAGGCACAAGGCACTAAATACCACCCAATTTGAACTACATTCTATTGCTTTCTATGGCCATAAATCTACAGAAAAACCCGCCCAATACGTTTTTTTTTCACCTGAAGACAGTCAGCCTGAGCAGTCCAATTGGGTCGAAAAGCGCCCAAACAGGCAACACTGCTTGTTGTTGGTGACGAGTTAGGATAGTGTTTCTCAACAGGGGCTCTTCAGCCCCCCGAGAGGTGTTGAGAAGGATACAGCTTAGAAGGGGCGGTGCTTAGTTGCCATTGAGGGGCATTAGTCTATCTTATTTTTTTAATGCTAAGGGAAGATGTTGACAGGCTAATCATGGGGTTTTATTCAAAAAAGCTTGAGATCCACTGAGTTAGGTGTTACCTTGTTGATGGTGATGGTGGGCAGGATGGCAGCATCAGCCTTGGCCATGTCCAGCATGTTCTCTGGCACAAACAGTTCAGTCACTTCCTCCACCACGCCCGTCGGAACGATGCTCTACACACAGGGAGATAGAAACAAGAAATGCACCATTACAGTAGAAAGGGCCTAATGTCACTGGAACAAGCAATTAGTGTAGGTCCAATGCATCCCTTGCAACAAAATGGATGATTATTTTTCACATAAAATTCATGATGTGCAATACGGAGTGAAATATCTGGTTCAAGTCAAGTCAAGTCAAGTAGTCAAGTAGGTTTTATTGTCAATTTCTTTACATGCACTGGTCATACAAAGAATTTGAAATTACATTTCTTGCTTTCCCATACAGACATAGACTAATTAAGGTAAGGACATAGACAGTATAGACATAGACAGTACTTATACATGGACTTAAGACAGTATGGACATAGACAGTGCTCATACAGACATTTAAAGTGCAAGACTGGACAACAGAAGACTTGTAGAGGACATACATTAAGAGGTATTTGTTGTGCTTTTGTGCTTTTCCTAAAAAAGTCCTTTATAGCGTTCTGACATGGTAATAGTAGCATTTTGAAGAAAATAAATATAAAAAGGTCTGTCAAGTACACCAGCAGCAGTGTGTGTGTGTGTGTGTGTGTGTGTGTGTGTGTGTGTGTGTGTGTGTGTGTGTGTATGTGTGTGTATGTGTTTAGTGCAGGTAGAAGGTGCGGTGTGCGTCTTGTGTGTGTGTTCGTGTGTCTGTGTGTGTGTGTGTGTGTGTGTGTGTGTGTGTGTGTGTGTGTGTGTGTGTGTGTGTGTGTGTGTGTGTCAGTGTGTGTATGTTTGGGTTTAGTGCAGAAAGTGCAGTGTGCTTGTGTGTGTGTGTGTGTGTGTGTGTGTGTGTGTGTGTGTGTGTGTGTGTGTGTGTGTGCATGTTTTGAGTTAGTGCAGGTTGAAAGTTCAGTCACAAGTATAGTAGTGCAGGTGGAATGTTCAGTCGCAGATATGGTGGTGGGGGATGGGGGGGGGGGTGTCAGTGGCCTTGCTGGCTAGAGGCTGACAGTGGGGGGGGGGGGGTTGTCAGTGGCCTTGCTGGCTAGAGGCTGACAGTGGAGGGAGAGTGGGTTGAGTGTTCAGCATCTTGATCGCTTGGTGCATTGTGCTGCTCGCCAGCCGGGTGGTACGGGAACGGAGGCGCCTGTACCTCTTTCCAGAGGGCAGGAGGCTGAACAGTTTGTGTGCAGGGTGGCTTGTGTCTTTGATGATCATCAGTGCTTTCCGGGTGAGGCGTGTGGTGTAAATGTCCTGCAGGGAGGGGAGTGGTACTCCAATGATCTTCTTCGCTGTGTTCACAACACGCTGGAGTGTCTTCCTGTTTTTCTCCGTGCAGCTTCAATGACTACAAAGGAAAAATACTAGACAAATGCTTAACATTGTTGTACTACTGTATACTTAAGATGGCCTTAGGTCTACGCTACTATCCATCCGCTGGATTTTGTTGGAGAAGATGAACAAATCTACATATAGGTAGGTTACCAAAAGCACAAGGCTAACGATTACTGCCAAAAAGTCACAGTGGGTATGGATGGGGTGGAATGTTTGGTCGACTCACTAAAATGGTCTCCATATGCCATACAACACATTGCATACACACATTTCAAACACGCCTGCTTTGGCATATGTGAGGAATATTCCGATTTTTAACAGAATGGTGGCAGTGTTTGGTGTGCGAACAAGTCACGTTAACTCTGTACTCATTCCGAATGTGGTCATAGGCATAGTATTGCAGTTGCAGCTCCGGGTGCCGCTGTTCCACAGATGAAAACAGAATGTCGAGGTTTTAAAACCCAATACTGACAATATTCCGTCGGACACCGGAATAGTCCATGCATGCAGGTAACTGCGCTCACTGATACTAACCTGTTCTTTCAGGAGGTCCACCAGCTGTTGAATGCACTCGTTAACGGTGATCTGTCCCGTCTTCAGGACCAGCTCTGGAGCATTGGGCCGTTCATAGTCTGAATCGATGCCAGTGAAGCCTGCATCAGGAAAGACAAGAGATTCCCAATCAGACAATAATAATTACATAATGAGATAATAAAAAAACATTTATATACAACAATTAAGCAAGGTTGTTACGCTCATGATGTAGAGAGAATTAAGCAGGTACGTGTACCCAAATAGAACAGTTCAAATGTGAGGGCAGGTTCGCACACTGAAAAAGTGCAGCAAGTTTTTTTCAGTGTTCTGCCTTCATCAGCTCACATTAAAAAACTCCTTATGCTTGACCTTATTGTCTTTTTCAGTGTGCGAACCAATAACTATACAAGAATGAATCCAACATTGCAGCTTGAAGTGCTTTAACAGTTTGACAGGAACACACACATTTACCATTTCTGCAGTACAATGAGCTGTGTTCACTTCTGTGTGTATGAGGCAGTTAGGAATTAAGACAATGGGCAGACTTTGTCTTTGTTGAAGCCTCTGAGTCTGTTTGCAAGACACAGTGTCCGTGATGAGCTCTGTGTGCACAAGGCACAATTCACTCATTATGTTTGTTATAGCAACAGTAATTTGAGTTTTTCCACGATATAGTAAACATGATGTGAACGAAAAATGTATTCATTTTTCCACCTCAATATATATAAATATATATATATATATTAAGTCGCTTGAATGGTTCATCCACTTGTAAAAAGGGTGGGAGGCATTTATGAAGGCGTGTAGTCTAACTAGCTTCAGCAGCCTTCATTGAACAACACTGGCGTGCACAAAGACTGTACCACAAAGTCAATGCAAGAAAAGAATGCAAAGATGCCATTTTAAAAGGCAGGGGTAACTTGTGCTTGCTAACTCCAGGCCCTGCAACTGCCAGTATCAGAGTATGGAGCCAATCCAGTTTTGACGGCAATCTCTTGCTGCTGAAAGACAACAGCTGTTCTGTCACAATGGCAAGGGGCTGACTGTGCTGTATATTGGAACATTTAGTAAGGATAGCCACATTCCAGCCACCCTCAAGTGAGCAGAACAAATCTGAATGTATAAGAGCTCCAGAACCATACACAGTACGTATGTGCATGCAGGGGCGTACTGGGGTAGAAATAGTGCCCGGGCACTTCTGGCTTACATGGGCCCCTCATAATTAGCAGTGCAGAACTGACTCACCGTTGGGCCCTGCACCCTTGTGAGCCCCCATTTTCAGAAATGTTAAAAAAAAATATGTTTTACATTTCTGAAAAAAGGGGCCTACAAGGGTGCAGGGCCCACGGAAAATGCTGTTATGCCAGATGGCCAGTACAGCCCTGTGTGTATGTATGTACTGTGTATATACCGTGTCCCATTGTAGGATTTTGGAAAAACTTTATTTTAAGGTTCTCATATGATCCACATACAGTGTACATACCTAACTATTAAGGTTCACATAATAAAACTTGGATAGGCATGCACGTTTTATACGTGTATCTTTATCATGTGGGGAGAGCCAATGACGTTAAATAAAAGGGCTAAAAAGTGGTCTGTATCCGGCTTGGCACTGTTGAGTGTCTCTAATCTTCTGCAAACAGTGAGACTGCAGGAAGAGGATGCAGATATATACAGTATAAAGGATATTTATTCGCCATGTGTACAAAGATTATGGGTATAGGATAGGTGGTGTGTGAATTCACCGTTTGTTAGCCTGCAGTATATTGACCATGGGGCAGGGAATAAAGCAAGTAGATTGACAATTACTGTAGGTGCAGTGGTGTGATGAATGGAAATGAGCCAAATGGGTTTCCTCTCTGACCAAGATTGGAAGCTGAGGTCTTGGTGGGTTTTCACAATACTTTCTGTATACGGATCATACAGTATATAAACTTAACTTACAAGAATACAACAATATAAAGGATACTTATTTGTTTTACTTGTATAAATATACTGTCTAAACTTTGGCAGGCAGTGAGTGATGCTGTTTGTCAGCATACACTAGGGATAGTGTTGGCCCAATGCATAGTGATGATGACACATGCAGTTTACTTTATTCTCTTTCTAAGTTTGGAGCTTGGAGTCTTGACAAGTTTTGACCATACTTCCTGTGTACACTCCTAGGAGCTTAGGGTTTGTTCCCACAATACAATACTGTACAGAGCTTAACCCATTTTAGACTGATGACTCGTACAGTATGTTGTTTTACCTAATACAAGAGAAGGGTCTTAGGGTTTAAATGCAATCATATGTCATGTTGTATGTGCTTCAGAGGCTGAGATATTTAGGCTTTTATAGGCTGAGGGCAACTCTTCCAACAAGGGCTTAGCCATTCGGCTGGCTTTTTTGCAGGAGCTTTAGGCATCAATGGGTTAAAGGAGTGAGAGAAATATCATAACTTAGTAAGGAATCACATTTAATCATATACTTAAGTTGCACAGTTTCCAATGATCACCTAGAACATCCAGGACATTCCAGTGAATATCCAGTTAATTAAACAGAATCAAAAGGAGATGGAGAATTATTGTCATTTAGTTGTGTACCACATTTGAGGTGACATGACATGCTAGCCTAAGCCTAGCTTTGTCAAAAGCAAACCGGTTAATGAGTGAGCAGTCTTCAGTCTCTGGCTAGATGTGCCCAACCCTGACTTGGGTTTTATGGTACTAAAGTGCATTGAGTTATCATCTCACACCAGTCACAATTGAAAGGAATGTTAAGTATTTAGGCTGGCTGTCTAAGAAAACTGTACAATAAAAGAGAGATGCATGTGCGTGTCAAAGCATTGAAAGAAACAGGTCTGACTGCCTACAACTACCCTTTTAGATACATGTCATGGTTTGGAACAACAGACGTCGTTGACGTTGGCATTTTGACAAACTACCTCAAAGCCATGTGGTACTGCCACCCACTCACGACATTCTCCTTGCTATGGTGTTACGGTGTATGTCATTTTAAACAACACCTCTGTGAAATACTTCACTAATGAACTTCAGCCAACTTTTGCCTGTTGGTCACTGTTGGCGTCACCATACAGTAGCTGAAGTGTGTGCAATATGTGTGGCTAGTGAAAGACACCACTCCCATATGTAGTACAAGGTACCAGCATGCCACAAACAAAAGAGTTGTTGACACAAGATTGCAAACCTCGAACTGGCACGATACACTGCTGCTGTTCTCACGCCCTGTATTTAGCACCTGTATAGTTATGCCAGCAAGCATAAAAAACATCCGTTTTTGTGACGAAAGACAAATCATATGTGTGTGTGTGTGTGTGTGTGTATGTGTGTGTGTGTGTGTGTGTGTGTGTGTGTGTGTGTGTGTGTATATGTGTGTGTTTCTTCCTAGACATACATGAGAGACGCTTTACCTTTGATTTCCCCAGCACGTGCCTTTTTGTAGAGGCCCTTCACGTCACGACTCTCACACACCTCCAGAGGGGCGTCGATATACACCTCGAAGAAGGGCAGGCCGGCCTTCTCATGGAGGGTGCGCGCCAAATCACGGTCCTGCCACACACAACACAGGTCAAAGGTCAACAGTCTCTCATATGTATACAATGGCTACGTTTACATGACGTTTTTAATTCCGAATTAATAATTCCGAATTAAATAGTTCTGGCGAGTTTACTTTGATCTTTCATTTAGTTCCAAATTGTTAAATGTTTGCATGATGTTTTCAAAGCTGAATTTTGCTCATCACTGCTGCTAAGAGTCGAATTCAGAGTAGTGGCCCAAATCGCAAAGTGTTCAATGATCACAAGGACTTTTAGAGGTCTTACACACTAGGGCGGTAAAGCTTCACGGAACGGCCACCATTTTTACTGGTGTCTGTGAAAATACATTGAAACATATCGGTCCTTACACACCAACCGGCGGTAGTCGGATGTCAGCGGCGCGGGAGACGGCTCCGCGCTGCATTTGGAAAATAGAACTCGAGCATATTTTTTACGCCGGCGACCGGCAGTGTCTCATTCAAATGAATGGCAAAGTAGCACGCTAGCTTTGGCTGTCGGGAGGGTTTTGAACAGGACTGGCCGCGCACGACAACGCTGTCAGTGTGAAAGGCAGAGTAGAACACACCGGCCGAAACTAAGCAGAAAGACCGCGTTCGTCTCGCGTCCGTTCCGTTCGGCTTTGGTATGTCTGACGCCTTACTGTGAAAAGGGCACACTACTACATTCCAGTCATCCATGGCCATACGTGTTACACAGCAGGCACAGCAGAGATAATAATTATTAACCTTACCAGTGAATATGAGACCGTGCTCAGCATTATGTAATATGTCTACTGCAGAGACACAGAGCATTTCGATGTTTCAGGTACTTTGACAAGTATAAATGTATACATATATGTGCATGTGTTCATCTAGTCCAGTCAATTCACAGCATTTTATCTTTATAATTTTGTCTTTTTCAACTTTATTCAACAGGACAGGGTGAGAGGTGGACAGGAAGCCAATGGGGAGAGAGACGGGGAGGGTGACGGCAAAGGACCAGGACCGGGAATCGAACCCGGGTCAGCCGCATGGCAGGCGAGTGCCCTACCGGCAGGGCCGTCAATTCACAGTTTATTGGTATGTGTGTAGTGTATTACATGACTGAGGACTACGCAAGCACAACTTGCGGAGTGATGATAACCATAGACAGTATCTGGGCTCAGTGGAAATGAGTGAGAGAGAGATGGGGAAAGATTGGGAAATAATAACCTCAGGTCAGCATCAAACTCAGGTACAGCACTTGACCTTGGGCGCCCTTGACTGACCTTGGTGAAGGGCGAGATGAAGCTGGTGATGCAGACTAGGCCGGCGTCGGCGAAGAGCTTGGCCACCTCGGCGATGCGCCGGATGTTCTCCTCGCGGTCCTCGGCAGTGAAGCCCAGGTTCTTGTTCAGACCGTGCCGGATGTTGTCCCCGTCCAGCGAGTAGCAGGGAATGCCGTGCGACACCAGATACTCCTCAAGAGCAAAGCCCACGGTGGTTTTACCGGCACCGGAGAGGCCTAGGGACAAAAGGAGAGCACAGATATGCCATTCACCTCAAACCGCTTGGTTTTCTAACGAAGCAAGAGGCACTTGATGCTTACAGGCATAGGGGTGTGGTTTGCTGTTACACAATTCACTCTTTTGTGTGTGAAAGTACAGTGAGGAGTGAGCTTTTCACAACATGATTGAAGGCTTTTGGCAAACAATACAGAAACAAACAATACAGCAAAAGATTCAATGTACATGCAGTGTAAGCAAGTCTGTCCTTATGAAATGATGGTGGGAGACTTTTGTACACGTTTTTAGTCAGTTAAAAGTAACCCTCAAAATTTTCAAAACAGGAAGAAGGTGGGGATTACTGGAACGCATTTCAAGAACATCTCATCTCTTCCATTGCTCTCGGTGACATTCTTGCTACCGTACATAAAACATTGTACTGCTGTGCAGGTCTACAGCTTTAAGCATGAATAATGGCGTATCCTTAAAACATACTGTAGCTCTAACCTTTGCCCTCTGGCAGGCAGGGTTGAAAAAAAATGCTCAGAAGCTGCCTGGAGGCACTAAATACCGCCCCATTTGAATGAAATTCTATTGATTTCTATGGCCATAAATCTCCAGAAAAACAACACGCTTTCCAACCTGTAGGGTCGGCCATCCTAAACAGCCCAACTGCGAGGGAAACTTCTCAATCTGGCAACACTGCTAGGTTAGCAGGCGATTCAGGTATATACCAGCCAGAACAAATGGACTCGGGGGTGGCTTGTTTCCTCAAAGCTGTCACCATACACCATTTATGTTCAGTTTGCACTGAGAACTGACAGGGTATTCATACGGTCATTGCCACTGTCTCCTCTACCTCTTTAAAGCTACCAGCCACTTTAGACTTGAGTCTGGTTCATTTGTCTGTCTGAAACAAAAAGTGACACCGTCAATGTCATTGTCACCGCATCCAGACACTTTGGTACCAAGCCTCACCTGTTATGTGTCTGTCAATCTGTATCTCTGGTGGGTTTTGCACAATAGTTTTTGTTGTATAAAACTGTAGATTATGTGTAGTAGTTTGTAGTTGTTTCATGTTTTTTACAGAGCCTCATTTGTATATTGCCCTGTGTGGACTTGACATCAGCTGCTTCACATCATTATGTTGTATACAATGGCAATAAAACCTTTCTATTCTATTCTATTAATTTCTATTCTATTCATTTCTATTCTATTCTGTAAAGTGCAGCTACCCTAATCTCCATGAACTAGTTATAACACATATCTAAGGACACTCTGTAATGTCATAGCAAATGTGTTATTGTTTGATTGCTTTACTTTATAGCTTCCTTGTTGAACAGTGAACAGCAAAGAGTTTCTCTGGTCACACGGTGTGCACTAAGAGGCACTAGATGTTCACACCTGCTGATCCACGTGGTTACTGTGTAACGGCTAGCCAGCACACATTAATGTGGTGCCTTTTGTACAAATGTTCACATACATTTACATACATTTATGTCGATCAGAAGTTCATTTCTGATAGCATATCTGCTGTGTGTGTGTGTGTGTTGTGTGGGGGGGTGATATATTTGTCAGAGAGAGCGTGCCACCACCTTTGTGTATGTGTGTGTGTGTGGAATAGGGATGCAAATTATCGATTAATTCATTAATCATTAGTTGATAGCCTTATCGATCGACTTACGATTAATTGATAAGCTGCGTTTTCCCCCCGAAATCTCAATGTTTCTAAAAAAAAAACTACTAAATGTAAAAATTTTAATTAAAAATTTAGATAAAATCCCACATTTAAATTAATTCTATTTCAATTATTTAAATCCAAATGTGATTTAAATATTCCCACTACTCACACCCTTCTTCACACACACTCTTCACATGCCCATTTCACCTGGGTCTCTTGTCAGTTGAATTGTCGATTAATTGCAATTAATGTTTTTAATCGATTAACGCATTGATCGATTAAAGTCGATTAATCGATTAATCGTTTGCAGCCCTAGTGTGGAACAAAGGGTAGGTTTGGAGGGATATAGCGTTAGTCTTGGAAAAGTAGTCTTAATGTGCTCTTTGGTAAAAAATTAAAGAACTGAATTTGAAGTATCCAAGGCACTCTTTCAAAGGTTAAAATAGGTTTAATAAACGGCTATATCATTATAGAAAATTTAAAAACGCCAACATGTTTCGGCCAAAGAGTCGCCTTCATCAGAACTGAGTCAATTGTGAATTGACAGTTCGTAACCCTAAATTAACTTTTTCATTCTGTCATTACTAGCCGAACAGACACTAACTAATCAGTCAAAGTGGCTAGTAAGTCAGTCTTTTCTACAAGTTGAACTGAAATGTCACCTGCATTTGGCCGGTTGGCCAGTGTTCATTTAGAGCCCTGCTTGTTAGTAAAGTGTTTGTACCTCTGGGTTGACCGTTACACTGTGGACCGGAGTTTGATTCTGGCCAGGGCCCATATCTCGATCCTTCCCCATCTCTCTCTCCCTTCCCCTCTTATTTCCTGTCATCATCTTGGACTGCCCTATCTCAATAAAGGCTAAAAAGCCCAAAAACAACAGGTGGGCTTACTACAGATGGGCCCATTGACGGGCCTATTATCTCTTTGCTGAAAATACTCATACTCAACATCATAACAACATTTCTATGACATTACTGAGAGCCTTAATCCATTATTAAATGTGTTATCAGAATGGCAATGACCAAGTCGTAGTCGTGCATTACTAAAGGTCCTGTGTTATGCTACAGTGGTGTAGTACTATGGTAGTTAACTTTCCAATGACTATGACAGTGTTGTAGTGTTGGAAAGTCATGCATTGTGCTGCTATGTAACAGATTAAGAAATGGCCATTACCATTTTGTGCCAATAAGGTTATAACAGTGGCTCTGCATGAAAGTGTTAAAAGGGCGTTGGTACCTGTTAGCCAGACAGTGCAGCCCCGGAAGCCTCCCTTGGTGCCCACCACCTGGCCTCTCTTGCTGCGGCTCACATGGTGGTCCTGGTACACCACGTTGGTCGACCGCTGCAGGTTCTGTGGGCAACAAGAAGCAACAGCAAAAAGACGTTATTTAACAGGTAGAGATAATGAACGTAATACATGGTGGTCCAGGTGTGAGACGGCAGATATGCTCCCTCATCCCTGTTCATGGTGGTTAGGCTGCACTTTCTGATCTCTATTGACTCCTTAATCCAACATAGGGAACCTGTTGTTGCCAGGGTGTCCCCAGGTTTGACCACATCAAATTTAAGACAGATTTTTAAGACCTTTAAGACCACACAACAATGAAAATTAAGACCAGCATCGCTCCCATTACCAGTTACCAAACCGGGGTTGCAACCCGCGGGCTTTACACCTGGACCACCATCCTGAGGCCACAACTCTAACAGCAAGAGGTGCGACCACCTATCAATATTGACAGGGAAGTCACACCTCTGCAACATCGGCTGTTTTCAAGCATGTCACAAATCAACATCCATGTGACCCTCTGATGAAGACTGAAGTCTCATCATTGAAACATGAGAGGTAAAAGATACAACTTTTACACGTCTGAAACAAAGAAAACTTAAAGACTTGATTGAACTGTTAGACATAATGGACGTCATTCATCAACTTGTGTCGTTGATCACACTGCCTGCACAGTCTGTAGAATTGTATTGTCCTTATTCAATAAATAATGGGTCAGGCTCTGGATCTGGTTCTTCATTTTTGTACTTGAATGAATGACAGAATGATTTGCACATCAACAACACCCATTTGCATTAATCACTGTGAATGGATCATCAGTGACAGTTTAAAGGGACTATGAATGGATGCAAAGGAACAACAACGAAACGAATCAACAAAGAAAACAAAGGTGTAAATGAATGTGTGACTGACCATGAAAGGAGTTTCACAAACACACACGAATTACGTACACACAAATGACGCTTTCCACTTTAAAAGTGACGTGGGGTGCAGTGGGGCATGGTAGGGTACGGATGGAGTACTGTGAGTGAGCGGGGTAGGGTTGGTTGGAATGTAGGGCAGCGGGTAAGGTGGCTGTGTGCAATACATGCTGCCAGGCAGCCTGGTTGGGTGGACTAGAGTGTAGTCAGAGAGACTGGATAAGATACTCCTAGAATCTCCGGTGTAGTAGAGCAGGGTGGGGTGGCAACCTGGTTAGTTAGTAGTGGGATATGTGAAGGCAGGCAGCCTGGTAGGGTGGCTGTGTGAGGGCATGGGTTGGGTGGAGAACATTGGAGCTGGGTAGGGTTGGGTGGAATGTAGGGGAGCGGGGTTGGGTGGCTGCATGCAGGCTGGTAGGCAGGCTGGCAGACTGGTTGGATGGTGTAGAGTGCAGATGAGCAGGATGGCAGCCGCCTGGTCGGGTGGACTGTACTGGAGTGGAGAAGAGTTGGCTATGGTGGCTGTGTGCCGGCTGACAGACAGGCTGGTTGGGTGTTGGTTGGGTGAGTATGGTGGAGTGGGGTGGCTGTGTGAGGGCACGGGTAGGGTAGGGTACAGTGGGGCATGGTAGGGTTGGGAGGAGTGTAGCGGAGCGGGGTAGGGTGGCTGCGTGCAGGCTGGCAGGCAGGTTGGGTGGACTGGACTGGAGTGTAGTGTGGTGTAGCAGAGTGGGGTGGGGTGGGGTGGCAGCCTGGTTGGACCATGACGTTGGCCAGTGTGACGTCTGGCTGCTGTGGAGGGAGTGAGGGAATGGGTGAGTGTGTGTCTGAGGCTGCGAGTGGACAATGTGGTCAGTGTGTAGCAGCTGAGCGAAGCAGGGCAGAGCAGAGCAGTGATGATGTGGCAGAATCAGCAGCGCTGCCCGCCCATCTTATACCCAGTGGAGTAGAGCCTCCCAGATGCTCGGAGAAATACACAGGAACATGTGTACTAACTCGGCTCTGTGCGCTAGACATACACGGGTAGACACACACACATACACATACGCACACGCACATGCACACGCACACACACACGCACACACCGTAAAGGCACGCACACACCGTAAAGGCACACACACATATTCATACTACAACCACAAACAGACACTGTAAACAGATACACACACATACTGTAAACACACACACAAAGACGGTAGTACACTCTCGCTCACACACACATTTTCACCCCCTCATCTCTCTCTCTCTCTCTCTGTCTCTTTCTCTTTCTCTCTCTCTCTCTCTCTCTCTCTCTCTCTGTCTCTTTCTCTCTCTCTCACACACACACACACACACACACACACACACACACACACACACACACACACACACACACACACACACACACACACACACACACACACACACACACACACACACACACACACACACACACAGCCAACCAACTCTACCTGAGGGAGACTACAATTCAAGCCATTGACACCTGAGTCCCCCTGGCCTCGGCCAACATGTTTTTACAGTGTTGGAATGCAACTGGCCTCTTTGAACCGGCACATCCATCCACCTGGGACTTCAGGGGAGCCCTAATTGGGGACTAGCGAGGGCAGAATTCAGAGAAGGGAACCCATGTAGCCTACAAAGTACTCTCTGATTTTATCAGCTGGTCATACCTATCCTGATTATCATCGACTTTCAAATCTCTTTGAGACTTGGTCTGACCAAGAGCGTAACAATTAACGTTTCCCAAGCGGCATGGTTGACCCACCTCCCTAGGTTTGCTACTGGTTGACTGGTTTCCGACAAAGTGGGTTGAGTCCCCTATTTTTCTGGAGATCAGAAACGATATTTACATTGCTCTTGGCCTGACTAGAAGCAACGCAGAAGGTGTTGGGTCACTAGGAGGGCGTGGCCTGGCTAGGTCACACCTGCCCATACGCTGCATGGATAGAGATTTACGTAAATGCTCTTCTCTGTAGGCCTACATGTTTGTGTCCAAGGCAGCCATTGTTTCATGGTACAGTACAGTACAGTAGAGTACTTGCCTGGTTCATACCAGACCATATCTCAAGTGAGATACTGTATGGTCTGTAGACTGCCTACTGAATTTCTTGTGGGGGAGGTGTAATCTGATTTACAACAACTTATTGGCCATTACGAATGTATAATTTGGTATATGCGTAGCCCATCGCCAATCATGTCAGTTGTATTCAAATCAACTGCAAGCTTCCATTTGCCGAGTAACACGCGTCATCATCTTTCCACCCCTGCCCGCTCTCGGATTGGCTCCCTACCTCATGGTAGCGCTTTGGAACGAGCATCCAGCCTGCTGTCTTTCAGATCGGAACTATTGTGCAAAGCAGCATGGGATTTCCCAGGCCAATACAGTACCGTCAACTGCATAGCGCCAAAAAAGTCTCAAAGCCTTGACGTTCTGCGAGAAACGGCATCAATTGTGAATTGGAGAGTGCTGAATAAATGTCCTGCTTTTTTGCCTTGAGTGTGAAACCCACACAGTACTGCGAGGGTCCCCCGGCCTCACCCCTCCTCCCTGGCCTGAGTGCTCCCTCGCTAGGGTTCGTATTGGGAGGGTAGGCCAGGCGCCGGGCCGAGCAGGAGGTAAACAAATAGGCCCATTCATGCACCCTCACAGCGGCACTCTGCTGGGTGGACCAGCAGCCCAGTCACAACCTGTACGCTACCGCACACACAAACCTCCTACACACACACACACACACACACACACACACACACACACACACACACACACACACACACACACACACACACACACACACACACACACACACACACACACACACACACACCACACACACACCACACACACACACACACACAGCCTCCAACCTCCTACACACACACACACACACACACACACACACACACACACACACACACACACACACACACACACACACACACACACACACACACACAGCCTCCAACCTCCTACACACACACACACACACACACGCACACGCACACGCACACGCACACACACACACACACACACACACACACACACACACACACACACACACACACAGCCTCCAACCTCCTACAGTCACTCTCACTCTACTCTGGTTGCCTCCCCTCTCCACAGCCTCCCCTCCACTGCCTGGCTGCCTCCACTCTCTCCAACCTCCTCCACACACTCACAGTCTGCCACTGCTGGGACACTATAGTTTCCATTGGCCTCTGTAAGCTACTGTAGGCTACCTGACACAAGATATAAGGAAGCCCTTTACTTGTAAGATTTAACCTTTTTTGGTGAATCAGAACTCATGATGACCTTCAGATTTGCTGATCTGTCTGATAAGGAATGATTAGGTCGGAAAGGTCACATGATGGGTTATAATGGCTACTATCTAAATACATCATTTAAAATGTCTAATCTATAGACACTGTCATGTTGCTGATGGGCCTATTGTCACGTTGTTGATAATACCATCTGCAGACACCGGGCTCTAAATTAACTTTTTTTGTCACCAGAGAAACTAGTTTGGTAGATGTTAATCTTACTAGCCAAGCACAAAGTGGGAAGTAAGTTTTTTTTATACCAGTCAAACAGAAATTTCACCATCATTTGACAGGTTGGCTAGTGTTAATTTAGACCCCTGGACACAACACTGACAAGTTTGACAGAATCAGAAACCAGTGTAGTTTCTTCAATCTCCTGATCTGTGAAAAGTCATGGATGCATACACCAAATAGCCAAACGTAAAATGCCACTTCTCTTATCAAATATGTGGGGGGAACATTGTATAGAAAACATTGAGTGTGTGGTAGATAACTTTACAACTTTACAAGTCTTGGCCATTCGGTGCAGTTGAAAGTGCACTTTGTAGGCTATACAGTCAACTAAACTGTCAAACGTTGAAGAATGCGCAGAAGGACGCATTGCATTTCAGTGGTATTTAAACACTCATATGATTGACAACCCACTCAGTACGCTGTATTCTAATTGAGGCACAGCCGTATTCCAACTTCCATCATAGGCTATCGGCTGCAGGCTTATCATCTAAAGACCGTCAAATACCCAGACATATCAATGGTTACATAACATCTTAGAAGTTTTCGAGAGTTAAGTTGTCATAGGAAAATAACAAGACCGAGCACAAAGGACAACGATTGCCTCCCAAAACTTTCTAGGCGCTTTTGCGTCCCTTGTACGACCTATTCGAAAACAATCCATAGCACGAAAACTCCAGCTATTTGTCTTACCGTTCGCTGCTTTTTATTTCCGGACATCGTGATTTTGCTCGAAAGAGCTTTGGACTCTGGTCGGATGTCTCCTCTATCGGTGCGGAGCGATCGCTCGGGGCGGGGAGTTGAGCAGCCGGTGAGAGGAGCTGGAGGGTCCGGGGATTTTTAAGAACTCCTTAAGACACGTAGCGTTTCTGCGCCCTGCCCCTTTCCGTGTCTCTCTACATTGCAAACCATCCATGCCTCGAAGTCAGGGGCTGGATCAGAACAGGACCAGAACGGAGGTGGGACATGTTTGTGGTGAGAATGGGATAGATAAAACCGTCCATAGACAGTCTTTATGGGCTAGGCCTACTTTTTAAATCGACGTAACGTCCAATCATGACATTGTCTGTAAAACTGACAAAATAATAATACATTCACTCCTTATTAACTATTCATAAGCTGCTTGCGTAGGAGCGTCTTTTATTAACCAAATAAACTTCATGCGCACGGGGTCAACTACCTGCTATAACCCCTCAGCGTAATCTTATCAGGTGTCCTCCACACAGTTAAAAAAAAAAAAAACCCGCAGTGTTGATTCAACACCTCGGGTGTAGGCCTAGCCTATAGGCCTATAGGCCTATATACTCTATAGGGTAAGTGTTGAATAAGCACGCTTTTTCCTTTGTTTTCCTTTTTTTAAATGACTGCGCACTTTTGAAGCTCTCCAGTGGAATAGGCCTGCCCTGGGCTGTGCCACTTTTACAAAGTTGATTTCAAATAATAACATAATTTTATTCTCCCTCTTGATTTTATTCTTTCCCACTACAAAAATGATATAATTTAATATTGGAATGAAATCAGTTTTGCTTCCCCGTTGTATATCGCCTGCAAAGAAGGATTACTGCACAGGCCTACTGGGCCCCGGCCCAGGGGCCCAAGAGCCAAGGAGGCCCTGAGGCCCAATCCTCATATGTCCATTCTCATATGTATGAAAAATATATTTTTTTCCAGTCATAATGAATACTTAGAATTTGATGGTGGTGATAAGTATTCATGAAAAAGGTAACATTAGTGAATGGGTAGCATGAATTCTGGAAATAAACAACTAAAAATCTAACACTGTACCTTTAACTTGTGATGCCTTTTAGGAATATGAGGGAAACGTTAAACTGGGTCACGGTAACGAAGAGCAATGACTTCAAAGCGAGATTGACAACATCCATCCTTCATCAATCATTGGCTGGTCTACTGCAATGAAAGAGTCATCAAACTAAAACCTCAGACACTTTATTTCAGTGAGTTCATTCAATTCTATTTCACATCAGATGGCAATGGCATTTCTCACATTGCATCAATACTTACTCACTGATTGCAAATACGTACATCACAAGTGAAAATCAAAAGATAATACTTTAATCTCTTTGCATAGCAGCATAACGTTACATTCACAATGCTCAAAAAACCTGGGCTGTGCAAACCAAGCATAGTAATGTCTTATCTAAAAGTAGATTGTGTAACAAGTGGAAAGGGAAAGGGAACACATGGAAAGGGTATTAAGCAAATTAGTTTAGTTTGGTTTGGTACAAATGTGTCCCGTTTTAGAGATATTGTTGCCGCAACTACAATATCCAAACTAATACCAATACTTTGAAGTCTTTTTCTACGTTTCAATGTTGGCATAGGGCCAACTTGTAGGGCACAGTGAATGTAAAAAGAGGGTACGAGCACCCCTCTGGCTTCTTGGATGACACCATATGTACTGTACACACGCATTATGAACTTGTGGATATGGGAATACTGTGTATATTGGGCACAGTAAAAAATGCAGTGTTAATTCAACAATTATGCCTCTTTTCCACTGCCGGTTTTCTGGTTGGCCTAGAGCTTGACACAGAGCGACTCAGCCACCACTTTTTGCTTCATGATTGAGCTGTGTCGTGCCTATTCGAAAAAGCAAAAAAGTGGCAGTAAGTCGCGCTGTAGGTCTACCAGAAACCGACAGTGGAAAAGAGGCATAAGTGTACAACACTGGGACCAAATACACTCCAGAAGATGTTAAATTGATCCTTTAAATGTTGCATGAACTCTGCATTCTTTACTGTGTGACTAGACCCTGCTTGTTGAGATGCGAATGATGTTGCTTTCATGCTGAGACAGCATCACCACCAGCTGCCACCACCAGTGCCGCTGACGGACAGACGGACAGAGGTGAGGTGATTGATCACTGGCTGGTGACCTGAGGCCCGGCGCTGGGCAGTGCGCACTCGGCCGCCTGGTCGCAGCCCTGCAGCAGCCCCGCGTAGCTCCTCTTCACCTCCTCCAGCAGCGGGAAGTAAGAGGAGGCGCCGGGCAGCAGGAGCGGCTGCTCGTTGAGCCTGGTCTCCAGGCGGAGGCCGTCGTCGCAGTGGTACAGGGCCAGCACCAGGTTGCCGGCGTAGGGCACGATGCGGCCGGCGCGGAACACCCTGGCGGAATTGTGGTGGGCAAAGTTGGAGGCTGTGAGCGGGGTGGCCTCGCGGAAGAGGCCCAGCAGGGTGAGGAGGGGGAGCAGCGTCTCCGCGTGGCCCACCTGCACTGTCACCGCCTCGGACACCACCGCCTGGCCGGAACTGAGGCATCATGGGAATGGAGGAGGGGGGGGGGGGGCAGAGAGACAGAGAGGGAGGGAGGGAGAGAGGAGGGGGGAGAGAGAGGGGGGGAGAGACAGAGAGAGAGAGTGAGACAAAAAGGACAGAAGAAAACAAATAATTATAAAGTAAGTAATTACTATAAATGTGTTTCAGCACAATTTACTTGGATATGCAGGTTTGGCAGACTCAGAGTTTACAGGTTGAATCAAAAAGAAAGTATATTAAAGTAGGCGAGTGCATTTATGAGAAAAATACACCTAACCCCAAAAAAATTCTAACAAAAGATTTCTCAGTGGTTTACTGTACTATCAGATGTACTTAACAACATACTAAAAATCTGCCAAAATCTGACTTCAGGAAAGGCCTCATTTTCAAGATGGCCGCCGCCGGGCCCTTAAATTGACTCTGGCCTTAAAATTGCATTGAAATGACCAGGAATAGTGGTGTTTGATGCATGTTTCAACCTTGTAATATTGTCACTAGACTATGTTCTTGATATATATATGGTTATTAGTGCAGTTTGCAGTGAAAAATCAATTTACAACTGTATGGTACTGTAATATTACACAAATTTGGCCTAGCGGTTAGGCTAAATACCGCTAACCTCTTCTTTGTGTGCATTTTAGTTTTTTTTCCAATTATGATTATGTTTTACATTAATATACATGTTTTGCATGTGCCTGTTTTAAAATGTATTTATTTATTTTATTTTGTCAGTGATGATCAATGGCAAAAAGCAAGGAATCCAAACGAAGGATTCAAAATTTCACTTTTCACTGCTTCCTGTATGGATAGACAAGAGATGACTGTGGCCATAAAATGACATTGAAATGACCAGGAATAGAGGTGTTTGATATGTTTTTTTTTCACCATGTAATGTTGTTGGAATATTTCCCTGATCAGTTTACAAGCCCAGAAGGTCTGGGTTTGGTTCTAGGCTGGGCAACTCTTCTCCCCTTCGCTACAAATGGTGTCAGAAGTGGGATGGTGTGATGCCATCAGAAGCGTACGCATTGTGTGTGAGCCGTAATTCCAAGTGAGGGACACCCAGGATTGGTAACCCCGTGGTGAGGGACCCCAGTGATGGGTGAAGCACTCATGATGGGGCACACTGGATGGGGGAAGTATGACGGGCAGTTGCGTGAGGGACACCATGAAGTGTGTGAAGTGCACGAGTGCGCTTCCTGAAGGGGAAGGCAGTGTGATGGAGTTACCATCACTAGGGTTGTGGGTGTGTTCTGACTGTCACACCAACGAGCCTGGCTCTTTGGTGCAGCGGTCAGGGCCCCAGTTTACTACCCCAGAGGGTCCAGTTTCGATTCTCGGCTGGGCAATTCTACTCCCCTTCGTCACAACCATACTGAATGGGTTTGGATACACCACCCACAAAGTGATCACAATAGTGATGCAAGCCACTCAACAAGCTTCTCTTCTGGCACCACCAGAGTCTCAAACAGACTGTAAGGATGCTGAGTTCTTTTCTGCACCCAACAGGCTGCCGGAAAAATCTGCATCTTTCCAAAGAACAATTGCTCTCAGACCCCCCAGAAAAGACTTTTCCCACATACAACTGTACTATGTATACCTGTTGCTCTAAACAAATTGTTTTTTACTGGTACTAATACCTGATCTGACTACTGTACGCATATGTGTAATTTGATTCATTTATTTATAGTTACTGTAATGTTTTGGTATTTTGTGTGTTGTGGCTGTGTACTTAGGATAGGTTAAGATAAGTTAAGATGTATTTTTGGTTGTGCCTGTGCACATAGATGTTGTAATGTCATGCACTTTTAATGTTTGTCATGTCTTGTCTACACGGGAGGCAGTGAAAAGTGAAATTTTGAATCCTTCGTATGGATTCCTTGCTTTTTACCATTGATCATTACTGTCAAAATAAAATAAATAAATACATTTTAAAACATGCACATGCAAAACATGTATATTAATGTAAAACATAATCATAATTGGAAAAAAACCTAAAATGCACACAAAGAAGAGGTTAGCACTATTAAGCCTAACCGCTAGGCCAAATTTGTCTAATATTACAGTACCATACAGTTGTAAATTGATTTTTTAACAGCAAACTGCACTAATAACCATAAATATATCAAGGACATAGTCTAATTAAAATATTACAAGGTTGAAACATGCATCAAACACCACTATTCCTGGTCATTTCAATGCAATTTTAAAGCCCGAGTCAATTTCAGGGCCCGGCGGCGGCCATCTTGAAAATGAGGCCTTTCCTGAAGTCAGATTTTGGCAGATTTTTAGTATGTTGTTAAGTACATCTGATAGTACTGTAAACCACTGAGAAACCTTTTGTTAGAATTTTTTTGGGGTTAAGTCATAAATGCACTTGACTTTAAAGAGGGAAATAAGCTGAAGCTAAATAAACACAGAGCAACAGACAAAACTTGTTCAAAGAACTTACACAAAAAAGACAGGTACAAGTTTGGTGGATGAGAGAAAAACAGATAAAACTAGAAGTGCAGACCTCTCCCAAGGAAGCCGTTTGATAAAACATTTGGCTATGTTATATCCTAATTTGTTCTAGTCTTTCTGCCTTGTTTTGTGCGATTAGAAACTGGAATGTCAAAATTCGCCCAATCTCGCAATGGTGAAGAATCTTTTTTAGAAAGTCCTGGATCCACACCAAAATGTAATAATTTGGTCCTTTTGCCATTTACAACAACATCACAAAATGTCTTCCAAATCCATTCATGAATTTTTGAGTTACCCTGCTAACAGACATACAGACAAACAAACAGTCAGACATACCAACACGACTGAAAACATAACCTCCTTGGCAGAGGTAGCCTAATAAAACACGTCAGAGAAAGAGAAAAAAGCACACAGAAGAATGAATGGCGAGAGAGGGAGATGGCTCAGAGGAAATGTAGCCAGGAGCTACTTTGAACAGACAAAGGATGATTACTACCTTGTACCTACTAATTTGATACAGTTCCGGCACTTTGAGACACCTTCATTTGTATTATATAAACCATTGTAGTCATTAAGTAGTGACATAATGGCTGTGCGTGCTGTATAGTAAGTCACTATGACACAGCAATCCCAGCTTTCACTCTTGCTTTGAGGGAAGGGTATGTGTGTGTGTGTGTGTGTGTGTGTGTGTGTGTGTGTGTGTGTGTGTGTGTGTGTGTGTGTGTGTGTGTGTGTGTGTGTGTGTGTGTGTGTGTGTGTGTGTGTGTGTGTACCTTGGCATGGCCCTGCCCTTCTTGAAAGCATGTGAGCGAGCAGTTAGTCTCTGAAAGCTGAAAGACATGCCTGGTCTGCAAAATGATTAATATGAACTTTACATTGACTTTGCGCATGTTGCGTAAGCCGTGAGTGAGGCCTAAATTGTGTAATGCCAGGACTGGAAACACTGTGATGGCAGACATCCTTCACAGTTCCTCAATCGCTCTTTTGCAAGAGAATCCTCCACATCTATTCCTCTTACTCTAGGCGTGACTCTTATAATGCACATGTACAACTCACTCAACTTTTCCAATGTCAGATGTCATGTTTCTTTTTCAACAAAAGCACAAATACTTAACATGCTTTAGTGAATACAAATTAGAAATGCTACCCTTTGAAGGATCTTGTACCTGAGCACACATTTCAATTCCACGTTTTAGTTAATATGTATGCAGGAGTTACACAGCTCATTCACCATATCTTTTTCATATCCACCATCTTTTTCACCATGACTTTCATCTGACTGAAGACAAAAATCATCCTTTTATCCTCCACTTTAGCCATTAAAGGAGAATTCCAGCCAATTTTAACAAGCAGTTGTATTGCTCACAAAAATATTCAAGTCAAGGGTAGTCTGAGCTAGCCAGGCCACACCCTTACAGTGACGCAACCCCTTCGCTGTTGCTTCTAGTCAGGCCAAGGGCAATGTAAATATCATATCTGATCTCCAGAAAAATTGGGAACCCCACTCACTTTGTCGGAAACCAGTAGCAAACCTAGGGAGGCGGGTCAGCCATGCCGTTTGGGAAACTTTAATTGTTATGCTCTTGGTCAGACCAAGTCTTTAAAGGGGAATGCCACTATTTTGGGGCTTAATACAATTAAAATAGTTGGACAGGGTTTATAAAGGTGGTAAAGTGTCTTATTTTTCATGTAAGCCGTTGTCTTGCTTTAAGACAAGTTAAAAGAGGGAGCATATCGCTAAGCTAGTGAAAGTCAATGGATCCGTGTAGCATGCAGGGATCCATTGACTTTCACTAGCTTAGCGACATATTCCCTCTTTTAACTTGTCTTAAAGCAAGACAATGCTTAACATNAAAAATGAGACACTTCACCACCTTTGTGAGCACCGGCCGGCGATTTTGACTGTATTGAGCCCCAAGATGGTGGCATACCCCTTTAAGAGATTTGAAAGTCGATGATAATCAGGCTGAGTCTGAGCAATACGAACTTGTTTGCGTGTGTTACAAAAGCATGAATGGGGATGGATATTCACAATACAATACATGACGCTCATCCTTTCATGCGGAGCCTCTACCATAAGCTTACTGTTACCAAAATGGTAAATAGACCAATAATCTGTCTTAATCCATTACTTAAGACTCACCATAATGTCATGGCACTGTTATTATGATATATCTGACTTTTTCTGTGTGTGTGTGTGTGTGTGTGTGTGTGTGTGTGTGTGTGTGTGTGTGTGTGTGTGTGTGTGTGTGTGTGTGTGTGTGTGTGTGTGTGTGTGTGTGTGTGTGTGTGTGTGTGTGTGTGTGTGTGTAACATGCATACATGCAGGAACTTCTACATATTAAAATGTGTTCACTTTGCCTGAATGAATTCATATTTGGATAGTATCTGTGTATTCAAAAGTAATGAAATCATCACATGCTACTACTTCTACATCACTACTTCCTAAACCTTTAGCGTGTCTCAAATTCTCTCATTGCCATACAAACTCATTTCCTGGAAAGATTAAAAAAACTGGACATTTGTGAGGGAAAAATAACTGATTATAGACCTTATGACAAAAATATATCATTTCCTAATATTTATTCTTTCCTATCTCCAAGACCAGTCTCCTATCTCAAGGCCAGTCTTCAAAGACAAGGAGCTAGCCATTAGTGTTGTTATGGCGACAAGAGTGATAGCTCCTCCAAACCAAATGCACTTTATCCCTCGATGCCCTCATTAATACCCTTATCGGAACATGTCACCCTGAAAGGACAAAAAAAACCTCAGGTCGTCGCTTAACCCATTAAAAAACAGCGTTATACATTTGCTGTTACTAGAAAGCCAATGACCAAGTCGTGCATTACTAAAGGCCCTCTGTTACGTCATAGCACAGTAGTACTACGATAATTAACCTTTCAATTACTATTACAGCATGCCACTGTTGGTATGGCGTGCATTATGGGGCTACACAGTTGTGGTGGTGTGTGATGTCTGAGAAACAAACTCTGGCCAGAGCAGAGACAGAAGATTGGGAGATATGGAAGGGAGATATTGGTGGAGGATGTCAGAGACCTCTAGGCTCTCTGTGACCTAAATTACTGTAACTCATGTAAGACAGAAATAGGAACAAGTTGTGGGATGACAAACAAACCCGAAAAACCTGTCTGAAAAAAATCAGCTAATAAGAGTTACATCCTAATTAAACAGAAGACAATATTATGAGAATGTTATAATGCTCATGTTGGCCCTATGACTTAATCAACTTCCACATGCTTCTCATTCAACAAAAGCATAACACTTAAAATGGTTTATAGAGTGAATACAAATTGGACACCTGGGCACACATTTTACTTCCAAGTTTTAGTTAAAACATATGCAAGTTTCACACAGCTCATTCATCATGCCTTTTTCATATAGTTAATATGCTGTAACGGAAGCGAGAGAACACTCATCCAATTATCCTCCATATCTCTCCATCTTCGAACTCCCATTCCGAAGTATGAAGAGACAGAAATGACATTATGGCATTACAGACACTTTTCTCTGAAATAAGCCATGAAGGAGGGTTGCGTTGCGGGAGATGACCCATGTTCTCCATACTTGTAGGGGACTTGAACCTCTAACCATCACTGTGTGTATGTCTGCAGACACAGGTTACAACAGAAGGCCTCTATAGAGCTTGAAAGTGACGTCACTTCCCCCGATTTCATGGGACCTCAATGGCATTTTTAGCCAAAAATCGTAGCATGTAATCCAATGGCGGTATTAAAATGATAGTTCGATCCCCTTCGAGTTGTGCCACGAGCTCCAAATATGTTGTTTCTGATATTTTTGTTTAATTTTTCGTACGAACCCCCAAACTTTTTAGAAAGCCGTGTTTCTTCACATTTTTCATGCAGACGGCCTTGGAACAGAACATTGATACGTCTGCATGAATAATCTTCATCTAGCCACTTAAACAGCATATTTGTAGCCCAGCGCATGTAATGACTGAGATCAGAAGATATTTACTAGCTACCATGTTGTTAGATGGTCAGCTTAGGTCCCGTGAAATGCGGAACTAAGGGGCGGGACTTTCAAGCTCTATGGGTTTATGTTACGGTGTCTATGTCTGCAGATACTGAGGACAAAGGGAGACCTTAGAGATTACAGTGGAGCCACACAGTCCCTGCAGCCTTGTGGAAATCTATTGCTCACTGATAATAACACTATACACGTAATCGACCCACATGCAAAACAAAGGCAAATATGTTGTAGATACGACATATTTAAATGTAAAAACTTGCACACAGGGCTCTAAATTAACTTTTTTTCATCACCGTTGAAAATGGTTAGTAGAAGTTAATCTTACCAACCAAACACACACTCACCAATGGGCGAAAGTGGCTAGTAAGTTTTATTTTCTACCAGCCAATCTGAATTTTCATCAGCATTTGACTGGTTGAGGGTGTTAATTTAGAGCTCTTGTTGCACCATATTTTTTTGTGTTTTAGTCGGAGGGGAAAAGGAAGGGAAAACTAGATTTACCAAATAATGTTCCTTGTCCAAAAGTTGTGTTGATCTGAGTGAGGTGTGATTTCATTACGCTGCACTACTTTGCCCTAAACAGACAACATTATACCAATGATCCTGAATGTTACAGTAATGCAGAGCATTGAAAATGAACTACTAATGCAAGAGCCAGCAGAGAAACTGAAGAATTGTTTATACAATGGTTAATGGTTTATCACTTTTTGCAAGGTTTACACACAACATACATTTTTCTTTTTTAAAAAGAGTTGCTAAAAAAAGTAGGGCAGCATTTCTTTAAAATGTAAACATAAAATATTTCTTTTTGCATAAAACAAATGAGGGGCTTACTCCATTGAGGGAGACTGTACAGCCTTGATCTCCAAACAAAGGCCCGCGGGCCAAATCTGGCCCGGGCATGGCAAACATTTAGCCTGCCATGAGGTCAGAACAAATGAAAACATAAATGTGTGTGATTGTCGATCACTAAAACTTCAGCTTGTCATATCTCTCCAAAGCATTCACATTAGATCTTATGCTAACAGTCTCATATCAGACATTGACAAAAAGGGAAAACTGAAAAGCAAAAATCTAATCTCTGTCTAGACATCTAACTTGTTTCTCATTTGGGTTTAGGCATTAGTTTGGCTCGCAGCCTCACTTGCTCTACACAGTTTGGCCCTTGGAGAAAAAATAATTGGAGACCACCGTCTGGAACTGGCTTGTTGTAATACTCCATGTCAGGATGTATTAAGGCACAGGCAGGCACATAAAGATGCCTGGTGGCTGGGATAAAAGCCAGATAAAAAAAGAAAAAAAGTCCATTCAAACAGGATCTTTCTGCTCTCACTTAAAAAAAAAACAGTGATGGGTTTCCACCTGAAACATCACTGAAAAATAAATAAATAAATAAAGTGGGAGCAGAAAGATCCAGGTTGAATCAGACTTGTTTCTTTACCTATCTGGTAGCTGGGTCCAGCCATAGAGAGAATTCTAAAGAGTCCACACTAAACTGATCTAATTACTGGGGCCCATGCCCCCTAAAAACCTGATGGTATTTAACTGACCACACACACACACACACACACACACACACACACACACACACACACACACACACACACACACACACACACACACACACACACACACACACACACACACACACACACACACACACACACACACACACACACGCATTGAGAAGGATACCGCTGAGTGGGGGCGGGACTTCGCTTCCATTGGAGGGCATTGGTCTGTTTTATTTTTTTATACTAAGGGGGCGTTGGCAGGCCTATGATGAGGTAGAGGGGGCGTTGTGAGGCTTATGATGAGGTAAAGAGGGCATTTGTTCAAAAAAGGTTGTAAATGACGATCTAGCTCAATCTAGCTTCATCCATGCCCATTACTGTGCCACGAGAGACAGATGCTGCCCTCTGTGTGTGTTCTCAACCATCTGTAAATGCTTGACCATGTGAGCTGCATGCGGACACGCCCAAAAACAGGGCATGGTAGTGGTCGGAGCAAAATACATGCCTGCCCTGTGCCAGGAGTTTGGGTGGCATTCTGAGTTGTGTTATGTCCCTAGATTTATATTTATCCAAAAGCAAATCAAACAATGATGGCTTGATACTTTTTGTTCACAAATTACAGAACGTGTTAACATGGAAAGTGTCTCTGTGTGAAAAGTTAACACACACAAGTACACAGAGAAACTGGGTAATCTAGTTGAAATTTTACAGCCAAAAGCACAGATTGTACAAGTCTGGTAAACCTGTTCATTATGTGATGGACGATGAATAATGTTTGTGAATTCATAAAGCAGCCATGTTGCTTATACAGTGAGTCCAATATGTATTTGATCCCTTGCTGATTTTGTTGGTTTGCCTACTAACAAAGACATGATCAGTCAATAAATGTTATGATAATATGTATTCTAATATGGAGAGACAGAATATCAAAAAGAAAATCCAGAAATTAACTGAAGAGAATATATATTAATTTATTTCCTTTTCATCAAGCAAAATAAGTATTTGATCCCCTGCCAACTGATTACAGTTCCGGGCCCACAGACCAGATGGTCACTTCCGATCAACTTGTCATCTGAATTAAAGACACCTGTACATACTAACATGCATAAAATACACATTGAATCAGCAGAATCAGTCCATAGTATGAGTGAATCAGTCACACTCCAACCTCACCAGCATGGGAAAGACCAAAGAGTGGTCAAATGATATCAGGGACACGATTTTACACCTGAACAAAGATTAAATGGGTTGCAAAGCCACAAGAAAGAGACTGAGTATTAATGACCCAGCTGTTGATGCATTTCCTCCAAAATGTGAGGAATACAAAATGACTATCCATCAGCCTGTCTGGGGTTCTATACAAGATTTGACCTTTTGTAGGGATTTGATAATCATGAGAACAGAAAGAAATCACCCTAGAGCTGTACGGGATGAACTAGGCAATGATATCAAAGCTACTGGGACCAAAATCACTGAGAAAACTACTGGTAGCACTTAATGCCACAGAGGTTTAAAATCCTGTAGTGCACACATGGTACCTCTACTTCAGAAGGAACCTGTGCAGTCCCACTTGAGGTTTGCCAACGGACATCAGACTGGTTTAGGATATGATAAGGAGGTGCTGTAGTCAGATGAAACCAAAATCAAGCTGTTTGGCATTATCACAATTCAATGTGTTTTGAGAAAGAGTACTGCTGTCTATGATCCCAAGAACACCCTCCTCACCATCATGCATGAAAGTGGTATCATTATGGTTTGAGGGTGTTTGTCTGGCCAAGGCACAGGACAACTTCACATCGTCAACGAATGGATGGAGGGAGACATGTAATGTGCAATCCTGAGTGCAAACGTCCTTCCCTCCACCACTACACTGAAGGGTGGGCCATTTTTGGATCTCCCAACATGACAATAATACACAACATACAGTCAAAGCAACGAAGGAGTGGCTCAATAAGAAGCATATTAAAGTCGTGAAGTGGCCTAGACAGTCTTCAAATATTAACCCTATAGTAATTCTATGGAGAGAACTGAACCTCCCATTTACCAAGCTACAGCCACAAACTATTAATGTTTTAGAGATAATGTGCAAAGAAAAATGGGCAAAAATATTTTCTACTATATGCACAAAAATTGTCATCAACTAAAAGAAGCATCTGACCTCAGTGCTAGACAACTAGGGCTTTGCCACAAAGCACTTTATCTTCTTTAGCTAGAGGGGTCAAATACTTATTTGACTAAATTAAATACAAATAAATTAAAATATATTATTTTAAGTTATTCTCTGGAATTTCTTTTTGATATTCTGTCTCTCCATGTTTGAATACATATTATCATAAATTTATAGACTGATCATGTCTTTATTAGTGGGCAAACCGGCAAAATCAGCAAGGGATCAAATACATATTGGACTCACTGTATATAGTCTTTGTAAAGACTAGTACTACTATGGCACAGAGTCTTTACTCTTTAGTACTGCATTACAACTACTACAACCATCCTGGCAACAGATTTTAAAAAGTATACACTTCAGAAAATTGTCAAAAGTAAGTGTGCGCCAAGATCTGACAGGAAGAAGGAGAAGAATGGATTTCCAAGACGTTCTAGAATGGATTTCAAGTTGTTCTTATCTGGAAGACATCTGGATGTACAACCTGCGGCTTTGTACTACATGTGGCATTGGCATCACATACAAGTATTAACTTCTGCTAACCAGACACTGTAACCCATGACTGCTCAATGGGGACGAGTTTTGAGCACTTGTGCCTATGGGCAGAGCATAGGCATAGGCATAGGCAAATGTACTGTCATGTGCATCCAAAAATGGAATTAGTTTGTGAATACTCTTGGGAACCTGTCAGGAGACATTCCTTGTTCTTCAACTGACAGATCTGAGCATAATCTCTGAGGATGTCCACACGCACACATGTGCACACACACACACACACACACAAACTTGGACAGGTCTACCGTATATCATCCAATACTATTTCCTTGTAAGCTTAACCCTAAATCAGTTATCAAACATTATCACTCTGCTCTATACAACAGAACAATGTGGGTCTTGTGGGATTCCTGTGGAATGGAAGTCAAATGTTTAGAAATGGTGCGGGCAGGATCAGGAAAAAGACCAACAGGAGCAGCCATGTAGAGTGACCAAGTGAATAGGGTCTGGATGGTATTTGGAGGCAAAAGTGGAACGGGATTGTTGTCTCTGGGATTGGGAGGGGACAAAGGAGAAAATCCACTCCTTTGCCAATCCACTCTGAGCCAGAGCACCTCTTTTGAGTTTATTTCCGCCATTATATTACATTACATCGCATTTGGCAGTCCCTTTTTACCAAAGCGACTTACAATCGAGGACATAATCATAGTCAATGACACTAGTGGATAAAGTCCACAGGAAATATACAGAACAACAAGAGCAGATGCTAAGTGGAGTTAGTTTTGTTTTATTATGACAAAAGAAAACCATCCCTGATGTGGTTCACTGCTCAACTGGGTTAGCCTGGCTGCGCCCTCCTAGTGACGCAACAACTTCAGAATCGAATCGAGATGTGAAATTCTATGATAATCAGGCTACAACTGGGTGGCAAGTAGGGATGCACAATATCAGAAAAAAAACTTGATACTCGATAACAGCATGCAATACCTCGATAATGATATTTAAACGATATTTAGAAATATTGCCAAGTGTTTTTCTTGTCACTAATTTGTTGGTCTGTGTGGATGGCACGACTTCTCGCGCATTTGTTGACGTTCAGCTAGTGATTGGACAGCATATTTTTACCTTCGCCAGAAGGTATGTGACCGCTGTGTATTTATTTATTTATTTATTTATTTATTTGTGAATATGTTTGTTTGTTTGTTTGTACTTCGTATAACTCAGACAGAACTGAGCCGATTTTTATGAAATTTAGTGGGATGATTGGTCATGACCCAAGGAACAATCGATTAGTTTTTGGGAGTGATTGGGTCAAAGGTCAAAGGTCAAGGACAAAATGTTTGTTTTTACTTCGTATAACTCAGACAGAACTGAGCCGATTTTTATGAAATTTAGTGGGATGATTGATCATGATCCAAGGAACAATCGATTACTTTTTGGGAGTGATTGGGTCAAAGGTCAAAGGTCAAGGTCATGAAAAGGTCAAAAACGTAAATTGAGCCGATTTTTATGAAATTTAGTGGCATGATTGGTCATGACCCAAGGGACAATCGATTACTTTTTGGGAGTGATTGGGTCAAAGGTCAAGGTCAAGGTCAAAAAAAGGTCAAAAACGTAAATTCAGACGATTTTTATGAAATTTACTGGGATGATTGGTCATGACCCAAGGAACAATCGATTACTTTTTGGGAGTGATTGGGTCAAAGATCAAGGTCAAGGTCACGAAAAGGTCAAAAACATTTTTCTTTGCCAAGCACTATATGCCAGAACAACGTGTGCATGCGGAATTGAATAAGAGGTCAAGACTGGGCCAAAATTGTAATATTACGATATTCCGGTCCGATTTAAATGAAACTAACACCAAAATTTGGAGAATGTTATGCCCCACACTCTGAAGATGGCCAGAAAAAAATTAATGGCGTAGGCGAAGGTTTGCGCTCTACCGAGTGCTCATTCTAGTTTTAACTTGTTATAATTAATAATTATTCATTAATAATTATAATCTAATTAAGTCATATTCACAATACGTATATCGCCACACTTGGTATTGCGACTTCGATACACTTTTTTGATATATTGTGCTGCCCTAGTGGCAAGTGTTTGGGGCTCCACTCCGAGGTTTAAAACAGTAGCATGAGCACAGAAAACAAATACAGTGTTGATTCCACACTTAGCCTGTTAAGATATGGCGTGATAAAGTAGCTGTTACCAGAATGGCAATGACCAAGTCGTAGTGCATTACTAAAGGCCCTGTGTTATGTCATAGTAGTGTAGTACTATGGTAGTTAACTTTTGATTGACTACTACAGTGTCCCACTAGTGGAACTGTGTGCATTACTGTATATGGCTACAGAGTACTCTGGGGTGAAAAACACTCTAGTCTATAAGGTGTTAAATGTGCGTGTGTGCGTGTGTGTGAAGTGTTAAATAAACACTGCATGGGTCATGGGCAATCGGCTAGTCTGGTTTGTAGGTCACAGAAAAGAGATATTTTTGAGTCCACAGTAATGCAGAATTACAAGGCCCCTGTTATACATTTGTTGTTACCAGAATGGTGATGATCGAGTGAGCATGTCCCTCTTAAGACTTTGCACGCAAGCACGCACGCATGCACGCATACACACACTCTCTCTCTCTTCCTCTCCCACACATACACAGACACAGACACACAGACACAGACACAGACACACACACACACACACACACACACACACACACACACACACACACACACACGCACGCACGCACACACGCACGCACGCACGCACGCACACACACACACACACACACAGACACACACACACACACACACACACACACACACACACACACACACACACACACACACACACACACACACACACACACACACACACACACACACACATCCTGATAACGTCTGGGAAGTGGGACACGTCTATGGCATATCTGTTGTGTTAGTGTTCCTGCTCTCCCACTTTGGTATCAAAAACCTTCATTCACTCCAGCAAACCCAGGCACACAAAAGAAAAGATAAGTCCATTCTTACCCTCCTCACCTTTACTCCAGGGGAAAAAAACAGGATTGCGTTTCTTGTGTCACA
Source organism: Engraulis encrasicolus (assembly GCF_034702125.1). Lineage (NCBI taxonomy): Eukaryota > Metazoa > Chordata > Actinopteri > Clupeiformes > Engraulidae > Engraulis > Engraulis encrasicolus. Next base: position 12,831,648 of record NC_085880.1, on the reverse strand, counting down.
AAAGGAAGATTCACTTAAGGCAAAGAAAGAAGTTGTCGGTGAGGTGAGTTCAGCTTTCTCACACATAATGCCGAGGTTATAACCTGGTTAAGCTGCCTGTGGTTTTGATCTAACCAGGATGAGACTGAGATGAGCATGTAGATAATGTCAACTACTATGGCATTGATAGAGTGACCTGGTTAGAACAGGAACACTCTAACATAGAAAATAGCAGATGGTGCCACGACTACAGAAGCAGTCTGCTTCATTGCAGACACAGTTGCACATTAAAGGGACAGAAAGTAGGATTTGCAAGTGAATTAATTAATGACGCTCACAAGTTAGCCAATGCATAAATGAGTCACTAATAGACGTTGACTGTCCCCAATGCTTTTGAGATCCGCAGTCAGAATTAGCCACTCGTAACTTTTGGCTGACGAGGGTAGTGAATACAAAATCTTGCTACAATAAAATCTCACATTACGTACCACAGGAGACATATTGTCATTTGTATAGACTGTTGATGAAAACAATAGGACCATCAGGGGAGAAAAATGTCATTTCTTTAGCACAGCTGTAAAGTAGAAGTAGAACTTCTTACAGATTTAATTACAACACTAGTATGATGATATGATAAAAAGCTGACTTGACTTGATGAGATTACATGGTTTAAACTTTGTAATATACTACTAGAGTTGTAATAGCATTTGTACTTTTACTTCTACTTTATACAACTCTTTTAGAACAACTCAAATCTTTAGTGTAGAATTTCAGACCAGCATGTCGCCGGACACCGAGCAAACTCACAGTAAACTGCAGAGGGCGACCCAGTAAGACATGGCCCCTTTTATAAATAGGCTGAAACCAGAATGGCAATGACCAAGTCAAAATGTTTTACTAAAGTCCTTGTGCACTGTCATAGTGGGGTAGTAACGGATGCTCTTTCACTAGTGAGATGCTGTAATACAAACGTAGTCACTGAAAAAAACGTTACTATCATAGTAGTTCTACACCACTGAAACAGTGCACAAGGATTGTACAGCTACGTCTCAGTGACTATTACAGCATCTCTCTGGTGAAACAGCATCCGTGAAGAGGCTAAAGCAATGCAAAATGGTTTTAGAATTTCCCTTATAGACACAACACCAGAGAGACACTCTCCACTCCTCTAAACTTGCTCATTGCATTACAGCCTGTAGAGGGCAGCAAAGCTACTTGGGAAGGGCCTAATCACTCTTTCATGTGGCAACGGACCACTGAAACTATTTTGAAAACAACCCTTTTAAGTTTAAAAACGATTAAATGAATATGTGCTTTTGGGGGTAGAAGGGAGAATGTCATAGGCCTACATAAGCCAGATAGAGAGGCTACCCAGAGCAGCTTAGATGTGAAAACGTAATTGTATGCAACTTTTTAATAGGCCTATTAAAGTCCCCAAAGTTGTGATAGGCCACCACTCATCTGTTTAGAAGGTGAAGGATTCAGTAGAGGTCTAAGGACCGAAAGCTTGCAAGTCAAGTAAAGCTTCTTTGCACTAAAAAAGACCTGAAGTGTGCGGATTGTCTCCTTTTTAACTCCAAGACACGGCATTATAAATTAGCTGTTACCAGAATGGCAATGTCCAAGTCGTAATGTATAACTAAAGGCCCTGTGCACTGTCATAGTAGTGTAGTGCTATAGTAGTTAACTTTCAATGTCTATTACAGCGTGCCACAGGTAAGTGAAATTACATTTTCACAGCTGCTCCGGTGAACTTGCCTTTTCAGCTTGAGTCAGTCTTCTCCCTTTGATGTACTAACACAGTAATTAAAATGCAGTGTTAATGAAACACTGAGAGTACTCCAAACAAATACAAATACAATCTGGGAGATGTTAAACAGACTCTCAACGTGTTGATTTAACCCAGCGTTTGTTTCTACGTACAGTGTGCAGTTGAAAGCTAATCGGGCGGGTTGATGTTTTACGAGGCTAACCTGAGGTCCGAGGCGGCCTTGTCAATGCGTTTGAATACGTCATGGAAGAGGTTGCAGCTGGCCTTGCTGTTGATCTCGTGGCCGTAGCTCCTCTTCCAGTAGTGCTTCAGGTCTGCTTCATACTCCATCACCTGGACACACATATACACACACATACACACCCACACACATACACGCACGCATGCACGCACACATGGACGCACACATGTGCACATACAGTATGGATATGGGTATCTTTGAAAATGCATTGGTTTTGGCATCTACATGTAGGCTAAGCAGACTTTTAGAGCGCACATTCCAAAGCTCTGGCTTTAAAATATTATTCAAGGGGCTAAAACACACATCCACATGCTGCATTTACACATAAACGGATAAAAAAATGTATTAACATTTCGAAATATCCAGAAATATGTAACCAGTACCCTGCTAGCACCCTGTACTCCATTACAATTACAAGTAGAAGGTTCAATTTCAGTTTTTCAGGTCAGGCAAGATTTCTCTGTCTTCTGTATGTGAAGTCATTCTTCAGGTTCATCTGATGCCTCGATTTGACCTAAAACATGCCCAGATGCAACTGTGTACAGTAGGGTATGTACTTTTTCAATTGTCTAATACACTTCCCATGACGTTTATCACTGTCCTTTGTGGTTACTGTGATAAAGTAGGACTACCTCTACTATTATTACTATGTCTTAAAATAATATTATTCTTCTTACTGTTATTATTGTTATTTGTCTATGGCTACTGCTACTAGATACAATACATATAACAATGCTAATCCCAGTACTACCACTGCTGTTACTACTACCACTGCTGCTGCTGCTGCTGCTGCTGTTGCTACTACTACTACTACTACTATTCCTACTACCACCACCACCACTACTACTACTCTAACGGTAATACTACCACCACAACTACTACTACTTCTACTACTACTACTGCAAACTGCTGCGACTCCTATCACTACTACTACTACCACCACAACACCTCCTCCTCCTCCTCCTCCTCCTACTACTACTACTACTACTACCACAGTGCGTACTTTACCTGCGCATCCACCTCATCAAAGAGCTGACACCAGGGGGAGTTCACAGAGTGTATGGCCAGCTCATAAGCACAGAAGTAAAGTGCAGCCTCAGCCATTTCTGCAAAAACAATACAACGTATACGTGTCAATGTAACAAACAACATAGATGCTCAAAGTCATTTATGGCATGAAGACACGGAGATGCTGCATGTCACAGTTCCGTCAATGAGTGAAATCATGACCAACAGTGCCCTCTGCTGGACACAGAAACACATAGCCATATATGTTGTTGATCAATATGGCGTCCTGTGAGTTTGGAACACACTGGATGTTTCACCACAGCTACACTGGAGTAATCTCCCTTCTAGTTCACAAATCAACAGCAACCACTAAAAAATCCATGACAAATGTTTTTTTTTCCCTTGAGAAAATAAAGAACAGTTTATCAGTTTTCACTAAGTAAGAGCATCACAATAGAACAGAGGGGGTAGGATGAGGTGACCAGGCCTCATGCATAGATTTAAATTGGGGACATTTGCAGGTCTTTGCTATAGGCACGAGATATATTCATGTTTCTACAGTCAATATAATTAATACGTAATGCTTTCGTTTCAGCATCTGGGATTTTCAGTGATTTCGCAAGTTCATTTCCTGATCCTTCCCGGTATCTTTCCTGTTGCCTCCATATTCACTGTCCCATCTCAAATGAAAGCATTGTGGGATGGCCAGAGTAAGTACGGCAACTATGCTGCTCATTGAAACTATGCTGCCTACAGCCAAATTTGGTCTTTTCATGAATATTTACTACAGTACATAATAAACTAATATTTACTAGTATGACAAAGTAAAGTAAGTTTTGCTGCTAAAAATGTCTATTTCTGGAAATTCAAAATGGCGGACAATGGAGGAGATCCCCATTTTCGCGTATGACAAATGCAATTTTCTCACTCATAATGAATGCTTAGAATTTGATGGTGGTGGTAAGTATTCATGAAAAAGGTAACATTTGTGAATGGCCATCATAAATTCTGGAAATAAACTACTAAACATATTACACAGTGCACCTTTAAATCCCCCAAAAATAATCTTTAAAAAAAAAAGAAGGGAAGGGGGGCAAATATTGCTAGAAAACCTTCTGTGATGGCGCTGTAGGGGACCTGGAGTCTATCGGCTATCTTCTCGTACACCCTCTGCATCTCAGGTCCACGGTGGAACTTGTCCATCTCCAGCAGGGCGTTCTTGTTGTCCTCCACCTCCGACCTGAACCTGGGACACTGGTCGAAGAAGCGCATCAGAGCGTCGTTCACCTCATGCTCAAGCTCTTCACCTGCACCGGAAAAAATGAGTGAAAGGGGAGAAAGGAAATATGATGGTGACTATTTTATAAACGTGTCAAAAGATTTTAATTGTAGACTTCTTTTTCACAGTAAAACCTGGGTGTCAAAAGTGCAGAGTAAAGTTATATAGCCTAACTCCAGATAGAGTATTTCCAACAGTGCCAGGGGGTCAACCGTGGACTCAACAGCCAGTGTCAACTAGCTGCAGGTGGCCCGTGTCATTGCAACTCCACAGCGAAATACATACCCACTCTACAGTGTTGGTGTTGACACTGTGCTGTGTGGAATTGACTCTAACAATGTGACCCTGATTATAGAGTAAATTTGACACTTTTTAAAAATGGTACCAAATGTTATCAGAAACTCAAAGATTTAAATTGACATCACATTTTTTTCTGTATGCGGAGTATTCCAAGAACATGCTTCATAATAAGCCTGCCATGTTAACATACAGGAAGTAGTAAACCTAGCAATAGACAGCCCACCGGCGTCATTTAGTGAAGAAAATAAGGACTCCAGGCTCTTTTATTAAATGAGTTACCCCTTCCAAAGTGAACTTTAACCTTGTTTACCATTGAGCAAGTTTCTTGGAATAGTCACCTGGAAAACAAGCAAAGACATGCCATCAAAACACAAAATAAATTCCATAAATATGGTGTTAGTTCTATGTCGTTATAGCAGGGCTGCTGGAACAGTAGCCTCTTTGTGCAGATGGAGCCACCTGCAGGCCCCTTCTCCATTTGCTGAACAGACATCAGGTAATTACATCATAACAACATTGCAATGACGGAGCCAATCCTTTCATGTAGATCCTCTGTTGTAACCTTACTATCACCAAAGTGGTAATATCTATAATAATGTCTTTATATTTTACTCTGGTAATGTCATGGCAATGTTGTTAGTATGCAGTTAAGCTTTTTCAGCAAAATATAGTGAATAGGATCACCACTGTCTGATTCCCATCTGCATGAAAGGGCTACTTAACTATGTATGCTTGGTGACTGGTCATTATAATTTTGATGACAGTAAAAGGCCATAAGAGAGGCTGTGTCAATGACTTCAGCTTATGTATTGCACACATATACAGTATGTGCAAACACACAACATTACAGATGCACAGTGATATTGCTGTAGCACCAACTTTTATGTCAGAACTTGAGAACATTGGAAGCAAAAGAAGCAGTGGCAGCTGGACGCTGTGTCAAAGTCAAAGACCAACTTCAACTGCTGTCTGCTGCATTTACTTGGCTGTGATGTTGTTGCTAATTGTCCTAAACCCGAATATGTTCAAATTGTTTACTATAGCTGGATCGAATGGCGCTTACACTGAAAAAGTTCCACTATATATTGACAGCACACAGAGGACATCATTCATGTGTGGCCCATTATGTAGGCCTATTGTGATGAATGCCTCATTCAATGTAACACAATAAAAAAGACTATGACTCATAAACTGACTGAGGATTATTTGGGAACACAGACACACAATGAGTCAAAGGTTTAGGGGACTTATGGCCCCCAATCAGTTTGTAAATAGCTACCGAAAGGCCTCTACCAAAGTCCACAATTTATCAAAGAGCTGCCTAGAGAAAAAGTGGTCTATACGTGTTTTGTGTGTGGATCGCTCTGTCTGTGTGTGTGTGTGTGTGTGTGTGTGTGTGTGTGTGTGTGTGTGTGTGTGTGTGTGTGTGTGTGTGTGTGTGTGTGTGTGAGAGAGAGAGAGAGAGAGAGAGAGAGAGAGAGAGAGAGAGAGAGAGAGAGAGAGAGAGAGAGAGAGAGAGATTCACGTAACCTACCTTCAATACCCAAAGCCTTCATCAAGCCTGCCTTGAAAGAGATCGTGCTGTTGACACATCTGTGTTTAGAACTCGTGATTATTTTCATGCGTCCATTCCGCAGATTATCCTCATTAATCAGAGTCGGGAAAGACTTGGCCAGTCTCTGTGCCAAATGCGTGTGGTCCTCCTGCCCTTTACGCACAAGTCGACCGTCCATGTCATCTGTATACCACATCTTCCACTCAGACAAACCCACTGCCTGCATCCAGTCTGAGGCATTGGTTTGCACCAGGTCATAAAAGTCCCTCATCTTCCTGACATTTTTGGTGGTGGGGTACCGAGTGCCGTGTCGTATGACCGCAGTCAGGTGAACTGCCCGGCACTCAGCGGAGGGCAACAGGGGTAAAGTTGCATTCACCGCCAGTATGTCGTTGATCAAGTACGTGTTCACCTCTTCATAACGACCTTTGGTAGAAAAATGTACGGCTATTGAGGGAATACCTGGAACATCTGCGATGCTATTCTCAAGTACACTGGCGCTTATACTAAAACCCAGGTGGAAAAGCGCAATAGTCATCCGAGCCAGCGCCATCATTCCGGCTCTCCAGTGCTCCTGAAACCGTTCACTGTCAGAGCAGACGCTGGCTGGTAAACATTTCCAGCTGAAAACACAAATATTTGCCATGGGGACAACCGCAGTGTATTCCAGGGTTTGGAAAGACTCTCATGGGTAGATCTCACACAAAAATGCAACAGTCAACTAAATTAACCAGCTGACCTCAACTACCTTGTTGATGAACTAATTAGTTAAATTATCTGTGTTCACCTTTAGTTGTTATCAAAATGTTAGTACATTGTTATTATTATTACTCTTATTAGTCTTATTATTATTATTATTATTATTATTATTATTATTATTATTATTATTATTGCTGTTGTTGTTATTATAGGCACAAGCGATAAGGGATGCTTGTTCATATGCAGAGCAGTAGACCTATGTCATATTAGCCTATATATCACGTTATATAATATTTTATGATGGTGTGTCATGCTTTCCCTCATTCATATTTCTCATATGACTTTTGAAGGCCACTTCACACCGCTTTACCTGTTCTCAAAACATCAACCAGTAGTTATACCATAAATCATAGCCTATATTTTAAAATTGTCTCATGGGTGTATAACATTTGCGAATAGGCCTGTGTGAACGTAGCTGTTTCAGAGAGCTGGTTCCACAACGACAGGGTTAGGTGTTATGATGGCCAATGTCAGATGCATATTATATTACATTGTTATCAGAGACTATAGACATCAGTATTTGTAAGTCAAGTCAAGTCAAGTCAGCTTTTATTGTCACTTTCTTCATATGCACAGACATACAAAGAAAATGAAATTGCGTTTTCTCTCTATACCATGTCAGGACATAGACATATACAAGACTGACATTTTACAGACTGACATAAAGTGCAAGACAGGACAGGTAACATTGATGGACTGGTAACAATAAGTGGTCAGTAATAAAAACAGTACAAGAACATTTAACATTCAACATTTAACATTTAACATTGAACATGAAGATAAGATAAATATAGAATATAGACATTACAATAATAGAAATAACTGTGACAGTAGCAATAGAGAGTGACAGTATAATACAATAGTTATACAAGTAGTGGATGGGGTAGCAGCATGTAGCGGCACGTTATATTGTCTTATTTTCCAGGACTGAGGTAGTGCAGGTAAGGTGCAGTCCATGGTGCAGTGTGTGTGTGTGTGTGTGTGTGTGTGTGTGTGTGTGTGTGTGTGTGTGTGTGTGTGTGTGTGTGTGTGTGTGTGTGTGCGCATGTGGTATGTGTGGTATGTGCGCGCACGCGAGCGTGTGTGTGTGTGTGTGTGTGTGCGCGTGTGTGTGTGTATGTGTGTGTGTGTGTGTGTGTGTGTGTGTGTGTGTGTGTGTGTGTGTGTGTGTTCTTGTGGGGTAGTGCAGGTTGAGTTCAATCCAATAGTGGAATACAAAGAAAGTCGGGGCTGTGCTGTACTACACACGGTGCTGCAGTCCACCATGGTCCATTGTAGCCCAGTGGTCAAGTAGCAGTGTTTAGCAGCACATCAGCATTTAGCAGCATTTGAAGAGTTCAGATGCAAACCCCCCTAAGTGCCTTTTCAGAAAATAATCTTAATTCATTTTTATTTAATACAAAGCTATCAAAATTGCATATTCTTTTATTTTGTTTATGTAATATAACTATTTATATGTATTATCAAGTATATGAATGTAAACCAACCCAACAACGGGGTTCTCTAAAAATATAGAAGTGCAGGTCTTCAGAAATGGAGTCTGGAGGTTTTGCATTTGAACTCTTCATTTAGCAAGTAGTGTGCCTTGTATGCCTACATCCAGTAGCTCTACATGATACTTTGTATACCCCTATGTTATGGAACCAGATCTCAGAAAAAGTGATGTTCACATACAAATGTTTTACACACATGAGACTGATATACCTCATTGGTTTTTATCAGAGAGTACATTGATTGTTATAGTTCTCACATGGCTACGTGTGAAACCTACGGTAGGTTTCGCATTTGTGATGGATTCTGATGGAGTTATCACAGGGCTTGTGGTTGCACTTTGACTGTCATGCCAATGTAGCAGTCACAGGCCTTGTGTAGGCCTGCGCTTGAGGTCGAGTGGGCAAACTCTCCTTGCCTTTACTACAAAATGGAGTAAGAAGTGGGAAGCCCTTTGCATGAGGCCATCGACAGGGCCGGTTTTTAGCATAGGCCGGCTAGCCGGTCGCCTAGAGCGCCATGTGAAGAAGGGGCGCCGAAATGGCGCTCTCCTATGCGTAATTTTGCGATATGAAGTTTTTTTTATGAAGTCGCAATCAACAAAGAGTGGCGAAAGCGCTCCTCACGGCAAAGCGCCCCTCAGCCAATAGTAATATCGCTTCCAACTGTCTCTGGGAAGTCTGTGAACCAATAAACAGACAGTTCTGAGAAAGGGGGCGGGACGAGTGACAGCCTGCGCTCTATTTTGAATTTGGAGACTCACTCCAGAGACAGAGAGGGCAAGCGCAAACAATAGTGCTGCTCTGCTGGATGGAGATTATTATGTTCTCATTAAACCACTCATTGCATGATGCAGGAGTTTCAGAGGGTGTTTTGGAACTATGTGATTTAATCAGCAACCGTTTGTGATTATGGAAAGCCTAATAGTTATGAGGTTACTATTTGGAATTAGAGAGAAAAAGAGCTTTGTTTTTGATCAGAGAAATCGCTAGTTAGCATGCTAACATTAGCCAAGTATGCCAAGCAATGAAATCCAGTAAAGTAGCTGTTAGTAGCCTACTCACTACTCACTAACACCCACCTGATATCATAATAGGCCTACTTGCTTAGGTTGACAAGCAATGTAAAGTGAGACTGGTGCAATGTTAAAAACAATTTTAGCTGCCATATCTCCTTCCATCCACATGAATTACCTGCTTGTTGTAAGCTTAAAAAAACATTAATTTCCAGACCAGAATGACATAGCCTACATTAATCATGTAACAGAACCATGCACAGCAGACAAGTGAGGCTATTTACTATATTTTGTATATTATGAAATTCAATAGCGTGACAGCTCTTCTCCCTTTCTCTCACCCTGTCCCTCCAGTTCAAACACATAGATAGCCCCCTTCTCATTCTCCTACTCACAAATGCACCACTATTTCCAGTCCAGAAATGAAATTGGTTTGGAAGACAGCACAAATGTGTGGCTTATTAAAATTGTTATGCTGCCATGCTTTGTGATGCTGTAGGTAGTGTAGATCAATGCAGACCTCCTTGGTAGGCTTATTGTCTACACATGCATTTTACATGCAAATGTAGGCCTACTGTATCACTCTCCTGGCATTTCAATTTCACGTTACAATTCAAACACATTGATAACCTCCATCTCATCTGGGGTTGGGGGCCCCACCACCATCACATCCAACATACCACACAGTGAAGCTACTTTCATGCGACTCAATCTGATGTGTTGGTCGCCTGTCAAAAAGAACCACAAATCCATTTGATGAAAAATGGTTATTGTTCTTGATGCTATTTAGTTAAGCTTACTACGGATATTACTCTTGTGATCTGTAAGGTATAAGAAGGGTGGGGGGGTGGGTGTGGTGGGTGGGTGGGGGGGGGGGGTGGGGGGGCGCCAGAACTCAAACTCGCCTAGGACACCAAATAAGNCAGAACCGGCCCTGGCCATCGAAGACACTTGCTGTGTGAGCCATGCGAGGGACCCCAGGATAGGTAGGTAACCTCGCGTGCAAGGTAATATGGGATGTTCTGGATAAGAGCCGCTTCTGGGACAGCCGTTGCCTAGTGGTTAAGGAGATGAGCTTTACGTAGATCAGAGGGTGCAGGTTCGAATCTCACCTTTCCACTCCCTATTGTTATTACTGTTAAGACACAGCATTATACATTTGCTGTTACCAGAATGGCAATGACCAAGTCGTAGTGCATTACTAAAGGCCCTGTGTTATATCACAGTAGTGTAGTACTATCGTAGTTAACTTTTCAATGTCTATTACGGCGTGCATTAAGGGGCTACGGTCTGCTTCCAGAAGGGGAAGGCAACATGATGGAGTGACCACCGCTACTAGGCTCTACTACACTACACTACATTATACTACAGTGCTTTACTACCCCTCCTGACCCTGGTGACATTGGGGATGGGATATTGCGTCTGGGGATAATGTCTGACCCCTCGTGCACCGATGGTATTAAGGAGAGGATAACGTGTGGGGTTAACACCTGCCCACTCTGGTGACATTAGGGAGGGGAAGGATAACAAGGGGTCTCTTGTGGTATATTGCTATACAGGGGCGTAGGGGTAAATTGTGGATCCTATGCAGGGACACCGACAAGTGGGGACAAAGAGGTCAGTTGTCCTCATTACATTGAATGCATTGGGTGTGTGTGTGTGGGGGGGCATATACTGTATCTACATAAATCAGACACTGTGTAGGCCCCCTATATACATGTGACTCAGTCACACTTTAACCCCCTGAACGACAACCCTGCTCCAATAACTGTGGACGTGGATGTGCTCTGACTGTCACATCAATTACCGGTAGTCTGCTTCAGAGCTCCGATTTGGCACCTGAGGTTCCATTACCTATACGGGCATACTCTAACCCTCTCCAATGCATAGATGCAACTAATACTATTGTACTACAATATGGAATGGATGTGTTTAAAGGCATTGTTATTTGTTTAAAATGCATAGTTACAGTATTTGTGAATATAGTATGAATGCAGTTTAAGTGTATGATTATTTGTTAGGTTAACATCAAACCATTTTATAGCCTTCAGTGTGTCAAAAAGAATAGTGAGGCATATCGATCTGATAGCATCTTGATATCCATTCAGTTGGGCACTTTTGATCTTTTGTGCATCATATAAGCTGTTTGGCGTGTCCACTCTACATTACACTAATGATCTGACATTTTTTTTATTTTTTATTTTTTTATCTCAAACGCCTTACAGATTTGTTTAGGTAGAGAATGTTATTATTTAACTGCTATTTATTTTTCATTCAGGCCTACAGTATTTGCTATTGTAGATAATTTATTTGGAAATTAAGAATCTTGCAATCTTCATAATTATGATTGGGCAGCTGAATGCAATTGGAGAGATCTGCCCTATAATGAATGACCAAAAAGATCATCACAGTGAGTGACAGCAGTCTAACGGCTAGTGCAATTTAAAACAAAACGCTCTATTGAATAGGATAAAAATATATTTTCCCGTGTACACTGCTGGTTGGACTGTTTGGATTGTGTGTTGGACAGGACTGCGTAATACATCGCCATGGATTATGGGTAAAAAAGTGACTCCCTCCCTCCCTCCTTGAGCTCTCTGACAACATTTCAGTAGCCTACGTGAAGCTAACAGGCGTAGAGAAGTGTTGTGTCCTGTGTGGAAGACAAAGTAGCGGCTACGCACTCTTCGGTTGTCAATTGGAAGGTGATCGCGAATGACGCGTCACGAAAACGGCTTCGTTCTCATCGCAGATTTCCATGGGCAGACAAGAGAGAAGCGCTTATATTGAAATACTTGGTTACGTTTTGTCTACTATTTATACGCCACATTCCAGTGCTAGCCTACCCGTCTTAAGTCATCAGATGTAAGGTTGTAACGTTATGCGGTAAGTGAAAAACCAAACGCCAACACGCAAACACGACTATCAAACACACCTTGTATTGGACTGTGCTCACTAACAATAAGATATCTGTGCTGTATTGTATTGCTTACTAATTAACCAACCTTTGCACTGTAACTGTAAGGTTAATCCATAGCCTACTTAACGCAACTATCCAGCAAGCGGAGTAGCCTACAGCGACGTCATTGTTAGGAAAACAACAGAGGGACTGGATATTTAGACAAACAGTCTTGCTTAGACTAACATTGGGCTTCTGAAAAACAACCAGACTGTTACGCAAAGTTGTTTATCCAGGTATACCACTAAACACAGGTAAGTTGGATACACTGGTGTTTTTTCCTGGTAGTTGACAAGATTTCCCGAGGTGTGTTGACAGCTTTCAACTTCTGAGCGTGCTGACGTTACATTGTATCTGAAGTGGATGTTTGCGCGGCAAGGACAGCTGAAGAGTTCGGTGATAAAATGTTACAGTGTATGGTTGGCTGGTCATTTCCCACGGTGGAATCATGTATGTATGTTCAGGATACCTTACCTCACAGTGCGCACAGTATTTGTGTTTATCAGTATGCGCACGGATCTGGCAGGCAGCCCTCGACACAAAAACAGACTGAAATGGTTGACCTAATGGTTGGTGTAATATTGCACTTGGCACGTAATAAACATATTTGACGGTAGACGACAACGGCCAACGTGCATGGGCATCTCGTCGTCAGGTCTTCCAAAGTAATAACATAGCAATAAGGCACCTAGGCCCACACCGTCACAGGTGCTTTGTGTGTGGACTACAACGTACGTATTTGCATGTAAAACTGTAGCCTACTTACATTTTCCTAAAGTAAACACCTCTTCATGGTTTTATTTTTTCATTCAGTGACTCAGGTAACATGTGAAGCAGGTGATGTGTTGCCATAAGACTCTCTCTCTCTCTCTCTCTCTCTCTCTCTCTCTCTCTCTCTCTCTCTCTCTCTCTCTCTCTCTCTCTCTCTCTCACTGAGACACACAAACAATACATTCACAACCCATTTCTTTTGTGTTGACTGGGGTAATGTGATGACCATTCTTCATAATGTGAGAATGAAAAGAATAGAGAAAGAGTTTACCGTCGAACCTGATTCTCCTTTGAGCTCACTTTAATAATAGGGGGCTAAATGGACCTGTGCCACTAGAAAAAAGCAAATGATATACCTTGTCTGAAAAAGAAAAGATAGAACTGTGGCTGGAGAAGAAAGGATAGCCCTCTGCTTGGATCTCCTCTCTGCCGGCCCCATAGGAGGGCTAGTCAAGAGCACAAAGGTTGAACTCTGAGCGTGTGTGTGTGTGTGTGTGAGACAGAGAGCGCATTTGGTGTGTGTATCTTTGTGTGTGTTGCGGGGGGGCTGCCTGGTCAGGAGGAGAGGAAAGGAGGAGTGAGGAAGGGAAAGACGTAGGAGAAAGCTTGGCCTGAAACAACAGTGTAGTATTTTTTTCTCTCTCAATAGCCAAGGACGGCGGATGTCCAGTCGGAGAGAGAGGGCGCGTTGAGAGAGAGAGAGAGCGCGCGCGCTCTGTGTGTGTGTGTGTGTGTGTGTGTGTGTGTGTGTGTGTGTGTGTGTGTGTGTGTGTGTGTGTGTGTGTGTGTGTGTGTGTGAGTGCGTGTGTGTGTGTGTGTGTGTGTGTGTGTGTGTGTGAGTGAGTGTGTGAGTGAGTGTGTGAGTGAGTGTGTGAGTGAGTGTGTGAGTGAGTGTGTGAGTGAGTGTGTGAGTGAGTGTGTGAGTGAGTGAGTGTGTGAGTGAGTGTGTGAGTGAGTGTGTGAGTGAGTGAGTGTGTGAGTGAGTGTGTGAGTGAGTGTGTGAGTGAGTGTGTGAGTGAGTGAGTGAGTGAGTGAGTGAGTGAGTGAGTGAGTGAGTGAGTGAGTGAGTGAGTGAGTGAGTGAGTGAGTGAGTGAGTGAGTGAGTGAGTGAGAGAGAGAGCGTGTGTTTGTGTATTTGTGTGTGTGTGAGAGAGAGAGAGCCTGGATTTGCTGAACCCTTTGCTGATGGGGCAGAGTACTATCAATCAGTTTTACAGGCTCCTCCAGAGCTGGCCTGCTCTCGTACCACCATAGTTCAGGAAGGCCAATCCTGGGGTGTGTGTGTGTGAGAGAGAGAGAGAGAGAGAGAGAGAGAGAGAGAGAGAGAGAGAGAGACTTGTCCAGCTTGTCCAGTCGCTATGCTGTAAGAGTGAGCTTGCTTGGAAAGACAGGGCAGCCACCATGCAGAACGCAGGTGTTTCCTTTTTGGAGGGGGGTTTGCCTTATATTTGGTTCACATCACCTTCAGAGAGTCGTGTGTGTGTGTGTGTGTGTGTGTGTGTGTGTGTGTGTGTGTGTGTGTGTGTGTGTGTGTGTGTGTGTGTGTGTGTGTGTGTGTGTGTGTGTGTGTGTGTGTGTGTGTGTGTGAGGGAGGGCTATGTTGCTATCTCCAACTACAGGGGGAAAGTGGGCCACAACAAGTGAGTGAGCCGTAATGAAAACTCGCGCATTCTAAATTAGAACACGTCAAGGGAGACCATGGACACCACACCACCAGCACTGCTCTTGCTCTCAACACATATCCACTAAGTTTACACACACACACACACACACACACACACACACACACACACACACACACACACACACACACACACACACACACACACACACACACACAGACTCATTCCGAGTCTTTCTTTCTTTCTTTCTTTCTTTCTTTCTTTCTTTCTTTTTCTCTCTCTCTCTCTCTCTCTCTCTCTCTCTCTCTCTCTCTCTCTCTCCCTTTATATCACACGCACACACACACAGTCTCTCTCTCTCTCTCGTTCTTTCTTTCTTTCTTTCTTTCTCTCTCTCTCTCTCTCTCTCTTTATATCACACGCACACACACCCAGTCTCTCTCTCTCTCTCTCTCTCTCTCTCTCTCTCTCTCTCTCTGTGTCTTGCTTTCTCTTTCCTTTCCTCTACCTCTGTCCTTTTCTCTCATTCTGTCAATGGACTCTCTTTTTCTTTCATTCGGTTTCATTTTCTCTCTCTCTCTCTCTCTCTCTCTCTCTCTCTCTCTCTCTCTCTCTCTCTCTCTCTCTCTGTCCTTCCGTACCTCTGCGGTGGGGATCAAGAGGATCCTGGCTCTCCACATTGTTGCTGTCTGTCACTGTGCAAGTTTGAGCCTGAGCCTGGAGAGGAGTTTGATAAACAGGGGGAACGGTGTGTGTGCGTTTGTGTGCGTGCGTGCGTGTGTGATTGTGTGTGTGGTTTCAGCCCACCTCTGATCCATGCATGCCTGTTCTCTCCCTGATCCTCTTACCTAGTCCACCTCTGAACTTCTTATCTCCCTTTGGGATTGGCAGATGGACTGGCTACAGTATCTACATACAGGGCTGGCTGCAGCTAACTAGCTTTGAGCTCGGCTGTTCACTGTAAAACTACTCAAATCGGCAATACTAATCATCATTGTTTTTTGGTTGGTTACTGTATTTGTGCATGTTTTATTTATTTTGTAAAGGCTTTCTGGGTTGTCTGCAGCTAACTAGCTTTGAGCCTGGCTGTTCACTGTAAAACTACTCAAATCGGCAATACTAATCATCATTGTTATTTGGTTAGTATGTGCTCTGTGTGTTCATGTTTTTATTTATTTTGTAACGGTTCTTTGGGTATTCCACTGTATACCTTCATGTACTGTTCCTTAAGAGCACAGTAGCGCGTGCCATTGTGTTGTCTGATATTTCCCAGTAAATGAAAGGCAAATATGAATCGAAATTTGCGTTGTGCTGTCTATTGTGACAACCACATCGGCCAGTGTAGAAATACAACAGACCACAGTCAACACGCCAAAACGGTCTCCAAGCAACGGACCAACACAAGATCTTACACACAGTAAAAAAGCCACTGTTGTTTTTCACTCTTAAAGAGTTAAAATAACTCGTCTCCCTGCACCTTCAGCCATAGCTGAAGTGCCCTGGACTCGACTCGAGCCTAGACTCTTGAGCAACACACCTAACCCCACTTTGCTTCAAGGACCACCTTTTCACCTTGTGAAAGCTCAGACAATTTGAACAATTTCCTGCACGCTTATTATTTCGCTGTTTTCTTTAATGCACCTAAACATCAAAGAAAACAGCCAGAGGGTCAGTGTGCAGGTGGTTTTTTTTTAATTGTCTAATTAGTGGCCCATGGGGGCATCTCCTACGCACCTGCAAGCTGATGTGTGCAAAAATCACAAGGTTAACCAAATTGTAAAAGCTGTTGGTCATACGGTATTGGAGACAAGAGTCAGCTATGTACACATGTGTATGTGCATGTGTATGTGCACTTAAAAGCCCTAGGTTGGTGTGGGATAGTGATGGTGGTGTTATGACCACAAGGCTGGTTGGCTGACAGGGGTCTTACAATAGAGAGGTTCTGTTTACTGTATGCTGTCCTGCTCCACAGAGAGAGAGAAGTGGGGAGCTACAAAACGTCTTGCATCTAGTAACCACATGACTCCATTGCAAAAGACCACTTCCTGTGTGTGTGTGTGTGTGTGTGCGTGTGCGTGTGTGTGTAGGAGAGAGAGAGAGAGAGAGAGAGTGTGTGTGTATAGTGTGTGTGTGTGTGTGTGTGTGTGTGTGTGTGTGTGTGTGTGTGTGTGTGTGTGTGTGTGTGTGTGTGTGTGTGTGTGTGTGTGTGTGTGTGTGTGTGTGTGTGTGTGTGTAAGGTTAAGTGTGAGAATGAGGGCATGAATTCCAGAGGATGTTGACGTGTGTGTGTGTGTGTGTGTGTGTGTGTGTGTCGGTGTGTGTTGTAAGCATGTTGGTGCACGCTCGCTCCCGTCTCTAGTTTGGGAGTTATTGTAAGGTAGGGGTGGGGCTATGCTCAGATTTGGAGTCTCTGTAATGAGAGACTCCAGGAAACACAGCTCTTAGTCAAGGATGTGAAAGAGGAACAGGCCTGATAACATGTGCTGAGGTGTGTGTGTGTGTGTGTGTGTGTGTGTGTGTGTGTGTGTGTTGGGGGGCGGGGGGGTGTCTGTGAAGAAGGAAAAGGTGGTGATGCAACAGTTGAGAGTGACACAGGGAGAGAGACTGTGAAAAGCTTATCTGATCTTTGTGGCTGTACACCGACTTGTCCAAGCATGCACATGTATGAACACACACACACACACACACACACACACACACACACACACACACACACACACACACACACACACACACACACACACACACACACACACACACACACTAAGGTCTTTGCTAAATTTGAATGCACCAGGACGAGGCTTTTTTCCCCATTGCATTGGAATGCCCACGTATTAGAACCCGGATAATCTGTCAACAACAGAACAGAGTGATTGGGCAATTAGGCCTTTAATCTGTTCCGCTATTGTATTCCAGGATTACGACAGGATTGATCAAGACTGTCTGTCCTTTAGCTGTGTGCGCGTGTGCGTGTTTGACTGTGTGACTGTGTATTGTGTGTGTGTTTGACTGTGTGTGTGTGTGCGTGTGTGTGTGTGTGTGTCTGTGTGTGTGTGTGTGTGTGTGTGTGTGTGTGTGTGTGTGTGTGTGTGTGTGTGTGTGTGTGTGTGATTTCTGTGTGTGATTTTTGTGTGACTGTACAGCGCTGCCAGTTAGTATTGGCACCCCTTAATTTTATTTACAAAGTGTGCAATATATCCAGAATTAAATGGAAATATACACAACTTTTACCATCAGGATCTTTTGATTGAACATTATAAGATATTTAGAATTGCCAAGTATTTATTTCCAAATGCATTTTGTAATTTCAAGCAAAAACACTGAAAAGGGCATGTCCAGGAATATTGGCACCCCTCCTTCAAGGGTTAATTGCACACTATTAGACCGCAATGGCAGCCTCCGAAGGTTTTGGTTTTTATCAATGACTGTGTTCTTTCATTTTACAACCAATCCACTGTGCATTTGGATGTGTTCTTTGGGTTTTTGTCTTGCTGGAGTGCACATGATGTTCAACTCAAACCAAGTGTTCTTGCCATGGTTACACATTTTCCTGTAAATGATGATACCCGTCATGTCATGATGCCTGTCATGATACCTGTGATACGGTCAAAGCCTCCAATACCTAATGCATCAATGGGGTGACATAATATTATGGATTGGACACCATGCTTGATTTTTGATAGGGTGTCCTTTTTCCTTTAAGACTTTCTTGCAGAGTATGCAAACATGATGTTTGTGTGAGTCACTGAAAAACTGTGCTATTGCTTCATCTGACCTTAAAACATTCTTAAAAGGGCTGTGCTAGGCCTGTATTTTCTCATACAGCCGTCAGGTGTTCCCTGTTATGACTTTTATTAAGCAATGTGGTCTGCCTTGGTCTCCAACCAAAAGGCATTACTTTGTGTAGTGTTTAACACAGGGTGCTTATTGAAGAAAACTACCCAAAACAGTTCAAAGTGGACCGTCAGGTCTGTAGATGTTAGTCCCTGTGTTTTTTCATTATTTGCACCGACTTCCAAAGACTTTTATCATAATGTCTTCCCCTACCCCCCACATCCAAGGATGTTCTTTACAGCTCCATGTTTGGCAGATTTCTGAATAACACAACACAGTGTTGAAAATGGTATACCAAGGTCTTTTGAGATGACCTTTTATTATTTGGAGGTCTTGTTTTTTGCAAATAATAGTATTTGTGGTGTCCTCAGGCAGCTCCTCTGTCTTCACAATGGTGAAAGACACACAAGATGTAACAGGTGGCTATTTAAACACAAATATCATAATTCCTTGCCTAATTCATGTTCTATGGGCAAAAGCAATTAGTCAAAGGTGATTCCCATTTGCGATTTACCATAATTGAGTCAAATTAGGTTTCCACAATGGTATCCAGTAAAGGGTGCCAATACCAGTGATCGCGGGAGCTTTACCATCTTCAATTTTTTTCCCTCTCATAGTTTAGTATTTAATGCTGTTGATATTTTTTATATTTAGTATCAACCACAAGCTATCTATAGAAAAATCATGGTTGACCTTATTATTTGTTGTCTGGAGATATGTCCCATAATGTACTTAAACTTCAAGGGTGCCAATAGTAACTGGCGGCACTGTATGTGTGTGTGTGTGTGTGTGTGTTTGACTGTGTGACACTGTGGTTGTGAGTGTCCTTTTCATAATTTCTTGAGTGTGTTGTAATTAGGGATTGGGTTTCGCTTTCTGTATTGTGTTGGAGGAAGAGATGTGACGAGTTGATTTGATGGCTTTCATTTCTGTGTAACCGGTTATGGTAATAATATCTTTTCCCTTTCCCAGCCTGCCTACCAGTGCTGTTCACACCACATGTGATTGCATCTCGTGTGTGTGTGTCCACAAGCATGTGTACATGTTCATGCGTGTGCGTGTGCTTGTGTGTGTGTGTCCGTGCACATGCATGCACGCTCGCACATGTATGCATGTATGTTTGTTTGTGATTGTGTGTGTGTGTGTGTGTATGCATGTGCAGGTGTAGGCTATGTGTGTGTCCGTGCACATGCATACATGCACGCTTGCACACGTATGGTTGTGTATGCTAGCTTGCTTGTTCATGATTGTGTGTGTGTGCAGTATGTAAGTGTCCCAGGTGTATTGGGACACCTGGAGAGAGAGGCTTGCTCATTAGTTCCCACACCTGGCAGAGGCTATGGTAATGAGGCGGCAAGCACGTGGCTCTGGAGACACGGGCCCCACACTGACCTTGTGTGTGTGTGTGTGTGTGTGTGTGTGTGTGTGTGTGTGTGTGTGTGTGTGTGTGTGTGTGTGTGTGTGTGTGTGTGTGTGTGTGTGCGTGCGTATATATGTGCGTGTGTGTGAGTATGTGTGAGTATGTGCATGTACGATCACACACACACACACACACACACACACACACACACACACACACACACACACACACACACACACACACACACACACACACATATACACACACACAGACACACACACACACACACACAATGTGCACATGTTTGTGTCTACATAATTATACTACTGTATGTATGTCCCAAGCAACCACATGTGATGTCGGGTTGCATAGTTATTATTATTATATATACACATAGTGCATTATGTAGGGAAGTGAAGAAGTGACATTTTGTCATTGGTCCCCAGAATGAGGATGGTTGACCACCAGTCTCACCAGCATCCTTTTTAGGATGTTTGTGTGAGTGTGTGTGTGTGTGTGCCCTGACTGGAAGTGTTGTCATGGAGACCGTTTCCATAAAAGAAAATATAGTTCCCTAACAGATGTTTTGCTTAACCCAGTATTGAAGCACCGTGGTGTGTACACATAGTCTTTTACCTTTTCTCTTTTTTTGCAACGTAGTGTACATATTTTTGGAAAAATATTTCAATTGGTTTTCTTCATGAGAGAGAGATTAAGAGAGGGAGAAAGAGTGAGCTCTGTTCTCTCACAGGTTGATAGAAGTGAATGCACTGTCTCATTCATTATCACATTGAGGTGTGTGTGTGTGTGTGTGTGTGTGTGTGTGTGTGTGTGTGTGTGTGTGTGTGTGTGTGTGTGTGTGTGTGTGTGTGTGTGTGTGTGTGTGTGTGTGTGGTTGGGTGGGTGGGTGGGTTGGGTGACGGGAGGAACCCTCCAACGTGTGGGTGTGATTCTGTGTAGAGGGTGTCAGTAACAGTTTTAACTAGACTGCAGGGATTGGAGTTTTATTTAGAAATTGAAGACTGAAAGTGTTAAAGGAGCATACACTGCAATAACTTAATCACACCTGGTCCCAGTAGAACAGGCAGCGTAATAGTAAACCACAGCATAGTAGTAAATGTTAGATAATGTCCCTTGAATCTCAGTCGCTTGGATGAATGGATTGGCTGTGCTTAAAAAATGCTTTGAAATAAAATAAAATAAACTGTCACTTTCACTTCTACTTTAAAAGTAGAAGTGAAAAGCAAAACCTGTCATAGTTTCCTTCCAACATAAGTAACTTCACTGAATAACTGGTCTTTAGTTACTATAGAGTGATTCTGGGCTGTTTGGATCATTTTTTTTTTCAGGTTTTAAGTTTTTTTTTCAGTAACAAAAACAGCTAGCCATCTTAGTATCAATATTGCATGCTAGTGCTGTACTTACACCAGAAATGAACTTCTAATTTTACTTTGGCCACCTTTGAAAGTGACTAACAGTTTAGGTACAGAGTACACTGTTCTCCCTGCAGTTGATGCGGGGTTAGATGGCCTGCTCAGCCATGACAGAGGTGCAAAGAGACAGACTGGAATCATGGAAAGCAGTGTTACGTTCATGCTAGTCAAGTAAAGCAGCTTTACTTTTTCCAATAACAGTGAAGCAAGCAAAGAAAACTGTGAAATTGTGCCCAGACTAAAACCACCCCTAACCCTAACCTATCACAGGGCATTGTAGAGCATGAGGAAACGTGCAAAAGTGTGGTGCACACACACACACACACACACACACACACACACACACACACACACACACACACACACACACACACACACACACACACACACACACACACACACACACACACACACACACAAGATAGACGGTTCAAATCAGTGTTGTATTTATACGCATTGTCGTGATGCTATGTTGCAGACGAGAGAGGTGTGTAGTATAGGTGTACTAGTAGTATAGTATAGGTGTGTAGATTTCTTCAAATCATGGACGCTCTGATCACAATTCCAACTCCCTAACCGTCAGCCTGTGTCACAGCTGCTGCCCCTCAGTGTTTTAAAATAGTTTCAGTGTTTCCCCAGACCAAGTAGCATTATGTGGTGCTACAGGCAAACAACGTTGGACTACTGCATGTGTTGTATGTACACCACCATTGACATGTACTTTGTGTGTCTGTTTGTGGTGGTTTGTGGTGCCAGAATTTCAGTCTGTGGTGGTGCTGCACAAGTCCCCACGGGAAATACTGCGGTTTCTGTAGGCTTACTATGTATGCATTGCTTATACACACACTGCCAGTTTCCTCGCAACACAGGTGACTTCACTGACGGAGAAATCAGCCTACGTTTTATAATCGCAATCCTTGAGACAATATGGAGTTAGATGCCTTGTTACTCAGCCATGAATGAGGTGTTCCTGAAGCAAAGCTCTCTGTGGGTCTGTATGTACTACCTTAAACCTCCCACAACTTCCCCCACATAGTATATCACAACCATACATATCCACATCCATGCTACAAATGTGAATTTTCTTATACTAGCATATATGTGAATTTACTAATTATACTACCATAATTTAGTGCAGTAATAGCTTCTAGGTAAATAATTCTAGGTTCTTTGTCCTGGTTTTCATGGACCTGTGTCTACTGCCGGACAGCAGTTCAAGCAGTTCGTGGCCTGGGTGTGATATTGCCTGGTTACCACCAGACCTAATCACAAGTGAGCTTCAGCTTCCATACTGTCTTTCAGATCGAAACGATTGTGTAGAACTAAAGGCAGTAGAGGTGCTCCGATCACCATTTTTTGGCCCGATCACCGATACCGATCACCAAAAATCTTTATCTGCCGATCACCGATCATTGCCGATCACAGAAATTATTTCCTATTTTTTTAATAGCCTATTAATTAACCTTATTGAATACCATTTCTGCCCATAAACCAATCAATCTTAATTTGCACATGTTGCTTTCACAATGTAGGCCTATTATTACGCTATTATTATTATTATTATTATTATTATTATTATTATTATTATTATTATTATTATTATTATGCTATTATTATTATTATTATTATTATTATTATTATTATCTTTCAGCTCTTTCAGACTAGTGTTGGTAATATAGCCTACAAGTAAGTCTACAGTATTAATCAATTTATAAGTTATTGCATATAATTACTAAACTATTTAAGATTGAATTGAAACTGAAACATTACATCAATTTATAAGTCATTGCATATAATTACTAAACTATTTAAGATTGAATTGAAGCTCAGACACCTGGATCTCAGTCTCTCGTCTTCTGCATACGAGAAAAAACCCTGTCGCTTTAAATGAGCAGCCTCGTGAGGAGAGCCCCTCCCCTCTCTGTCACTCACTGTCCACAGCTGCAGTGCTCCGCGACCGTTCTGAGTCTGAGCTCTCTCCCTCTCCCCTCACCTGTCGCCGTTTGGCGTTTCGGAGACTATCAAACTAATCGACTGACTGTCAATTACAACGTTGAAAACAATAACGTTGCCATGCTTGTGCGGACAACGTGAACTTGTCGCGTGCTGGCCGAGGCAACTACACAGGTTATAACGCAAAATGGCTAACTGGCGAGAAGTAGTCTATCGCAAATTACATTGTGACTGAAAAACTTGAGATTCTACATAGGCCTACACAAAACAAGAAAAAAACTTCCCTTGAAAGAACAGGCAACACGCACAACACAGCGTGTCTGCGAGGAAAGCTCTTTCTCTGTAACACTGTCATAGATTGTAGAATTCCCTGCACAGACTCATTGAGTTTCACACCGTCCACTCTCCCTCTGTTCGGTGTTGCAGCGACTACAAACGAATGACCTGACTGTCCATTAGGCTACAACTTTAAAAACAATACCGTTGATGATTGTTTTGGAAACGTTTAGTTGTTGCGTGCTGACAGGCTGTAACTCAAAATAGCGAACATGGCGAGACTGACACGTCATTCTCAAATTACAAGTCATGTAAACGGCGCATGGATCGGAAAATCAGATCATTGTTGATGCAGATTATATGATTATAAATGGTGAAAATGAAGGAAGGAATTCCAAAAAGTTAAAGACAGGTAAAGATGCCTTATTTTGGTGCAGCAGCTGTGCAGAGCCAGCACCTAGGCTACATGCAGGCAGCGCCAGGTGTAAAGGCAAAATGGTTGCGTGAGGAATTTAATATCTCTGGATCGGTTTTTTGATCGGCATGTTTTTCCGATCACCGATCAGGCTATTTTTGGCCATTATCGGCCGGTCATGATCGGCTGCCGAGCAATCGGAGCACCTCTAAAAGGCAGTATGGGAGTTCCCTGGCTAGGTGTGATATGTCTCTCAGAATGAAATTGGCCCTTTTTTAGGCAGCGGGTGCTGTACAGGTCTTCCAGAGAGGGAAGAGGACAGCCGGCGATATTCTGTGCTACCTAAATGACCCCATGATGGAGCTCTTCCTTGTCAAAGTATTTTGATTGAGCCAATCTCCGATCCGTAATCCGGGTTCAGAGCTGCATCAGCAGGTGATGAAAGGCCTGTCCAAGGGTCACCCCTTATCCTCCCGCCCACTATCTACTCCTGATTACCTCAGAGCGCACACTGGACATGTTTCACACACTCCTGGTAAACATCTCTGTGTATGTGTGTGTGTGTGTGTGTTCTGTCACTTATCACATTGCAGACACTTGCACATTTAGCAGATGTTTTAGCCTTTTTGATCTTCTTCTAAAGGTTAGGTTCTTTAATCTTTAGGGTAAAATGTCAGAATGCCCTGTAAACAGATGGAAAGAATGAGAAGGGTAGTAGGTGTTCAGTAGTCATGTGAGATAGATAATTCGTTGGCAGATATATTTATTCCAGTTCAGTATGCTTAAATAACTGGCTTTAATCACTCCAATGCCGCCATAATCACTTTTTTGGGAAACTGGGAGGATTTTGACATAAAAATCCTGAACTTAGCAGCGTTAACAAATTTCTGCTTTTTCAGCCACTCAGGCAGTAGGCTGGTCAACTAAATCATTGGGCTTGTTGCTGTGGTCAGCAGTAAATGTAGCTGTTGTTTACAGTTTTGTGTAAGCGGTCTTCTCCTGTAAATGCAACTAAAAGGGTTTTTTGCCCCATACTTACAATAATGTTTCCAAATATTGGAACAGTGCTTCCTGAACTTGTAACAGGTTGAAAGGCACTGCAGATTTTTAACTGTAGCCTTTGGCCGACTCGGTGACATTAACTCATACGTTGCCCTAGTGTACGATGATGGCAACAAAACAATTCATCTCACTTCCCATATAGTGAAAGTGTGAGCCTGTTTTTCTTTTGCATTTGACATGTTAGTCAAGGTGGGTGGGAGGATAGACAGTATCACAGACCTGTGAATTATATGATGGGAAGAGCTATGTTGACCCCTTTAACATAATATATATTTGGGTTATAAAACCCCAAAACAAACAACATACAATGCTTTGTAAAGGAACTTTAGAAATTACCATGGGTGTATAAGGTAGACGTAGAGGTGCTTTTACAGATGTTGGCTAATTACAACACTAGTAGTATGATATTACCAAGTTGAAACCATGTAATATCATACCACATACCACTGGTGTTGTAATTGCATCTGTTAAAATACTTCTACCTCTACTTCATGAAACTCAGGAAATGGCGTTTGAGGTACGCTGCCCGCATCTTCTCTGGGGAGTTTGTCAAGGTGGGAAGCGTTTGTCAAGGTGGGCGGCCTAAGTTGACAATAAAGTGCTGGGGGAAACCATGAGATGGTTGAACAAAGAAACACGCACATCCATCTCAAGTATGGGTGCAGCAGGACTATCAAAGTCACATGAAAACTGAAAATAAAGTCAGTATCACTGAACTCCCCTTTCTCTTCATTTAATATTGTGACATTTCGGGCACTTCACAGTTCACAATATTAAATTAAGAGAAACAGGAACTTGGTATTGCGGACTTTATCTTCAGTTTTCAGGAAACCCTGAGGTGTCCAGTCCCATGCTGATAACCCCAGAGGCAGGAGTGGAGAAAGTGGAGTGACAGAGTAAAAGTCCTGCTCAGGTTTTCTTTCTACCAGTGCTCTCAACGCAGGCGATTTCACTAATTATCTCATCAACCTGGCTTAAGGGATGTGGCCGTTAGGATCAGCTGGCTTGTTGAGTTGACTGGAGCAAAAGTATGGCAGGGTTTACACTGTCTGCACCCGAGTTTTTTCACCTTCTGCCCAGAGGATCAGACTTGAGGAACAGAAAGGCCAAGGCAGAGAGAGAGATAGCCCAGGCTCCATGCAACCCTCTGATTGGCCTCCATATTCAATTTGGCCTGTGCTGATTGGCTACAAATGGCCCCTGCTTGTCAGTGCAGTGGCCACAGATCTGATTTGACCACTGTGCGCTCTCTCTCTCTCTCTCTCTCTCTCTCTCTCTCTCTCTCTCTCTCTCTCTCTCTCTCTCTCTCTCTCTCTCTCTCTCTCTCCTGCGCTGCTCGTGACCAGGGCTATGGAAAGCTTTGCCCAGGCCCAGGACAAAGTCATCTGAAAGCCCCCTACACCCACCTATTTACCTTAATAAATGTACCGGTACATGCACTCTGGATCATCCATGTCCCTGGGCCTGAGACAACTCACCCCTTTGTCGCCCCTGTTGCTTTCCCTGCTCACGACTCATGACTGTTTCCCTGTGGATGGTCAGGTGGAACTGGAGCGGACAGGAACATAGATCAGAAAGACACACACACACACACACACACACACACACACACACACACACACACACACACACACACACACACACACACACACACACACACACACACCTGGCTTCCTTTGCTGTGCGTGTGTGTGCGTATGTGTGTGTGTGTGTGCGTGCGCACCGACACAGAGACATACAGTGTATGGATTGCACATGCAGCAAAAACACACACACACACACACACACACACACACACACACACACACACACACACACACACACACACACACACACACACACACACAATGATAGTTGTGTATGTAAGCATGTTTGCTACGCAGACTGGGAAACGGTCTTGAGAAACAACCGCTACCAAATATTTCTGCTGACACCAAAACACTTCTGCTGCTGCAAGTGATGATGATGACGATGATCATGTGAAGTCAGTCGAGTTGCACCTTCACAATAAAAAAACCCTCGCCACACTTCTTTCTTTCTTTCTGTCTTTCTTTCTTTCTTTCTTTCTTTCTTTCTTTCTTTCTTTCTTTCTTTCTTTCTTTCTTTCTTTCTTTCTTTCTTTCTTTCTTTCTTTCTTTCTTTCTGCTCGTCTACAGTAGACAAGGCATCCCTTGAAGTTTTTTGTCTTTTGAAAAGCGCTCGTGGCTGACAATGGAAGCCCTCCTCAGAGGTCAGACGCACCACTTCCTGTCTCCCACAATACATTGCAGTCCTTTCATATGAGGAGCATTGTGCTGCTATGGAAACCATTTCTCTACCTTGATTCTTTACCTAGCCCTTTATTCTGCAATATTTTATATTCAGTTTATTATGACCCCAAATGATTGCTTAAAGTTTGTGGGGTCTTGAAAAAAATGTTGCACATTTTTGTTGACTTGTGGGGCGAGAGGGCCTTAACGTTCATTCCACCCCACCATTAATTTAGTGTAGTTCAAGTACGATACAGAATCATACTTCGACATTTAATCTCACAGCCTAGTTACAAGTATTGAAGTTCAGGAGCCTTTTACAGTATATGCAAAGCTATTCCAGTAACTTTGTGTGTGTCTGTGTGTGTGTGTTTGCATTTGTGCTGGGTCAATATTTGCTGAAAGGTTAAATGTTTTGTGGGGCAGGTGGATCAGGCCCTTGTGTTTACTTTTTGTGAGGAAACTGTTCCCTTCTACACGGCCACCCCCCTCACTGAGGTGTATAAAGACCATGGAAGCCAGCACAGCCCAGCCATTGTTCTGTGTGTGTGTGGCGTGCGTGTGTGTGTGCGTGCGTACGTGCGTATTGGTACATGTGCTTGTGTGTGTGCATATGGGCACATGTGAGGAAGTGTGTGTGTGTTAGCGCGCGTGTGTGTGTATGTGCGTGTGTGCGTGCGTGTGTGTGTGTGTGCGTGCGTGCGCGCGTGTGCGTGTTGAAGGAGGGTGTTTGTCTCTCTATGTGTGTCCGTGCATTCATAATGTCCATCTGAACAGGAGCCCTTTTGTTGACTTCACACTAACTCCACAGACTCAAGTCTATCTAAGAAGAGCATTAGCTTGCATCTCTCTGTGTCCGCCACTGTCTCTCTGCCTCTCTGTGTCTGTCTCTCTCTTTTTCTCTCTCTCTCTCTCTCTCTCTCTGGTGGCATTTGCTTCTGTTGTCTTTCATGTTCAAAAGATTCGCAGAGCGAACGTGTCACCATGTGAAACGTCGCAAGGAAGTGAGGTGAACGTGTGTGTGTGTGCGTGTGTGTGGCTGTGTGCTGTGACTACTGAAGCGGCTGGCGTGTTTGTCATCCACAGCACTAATCGTCCGACTGTTCCGTCATCTGAGGGGAGCTCTCGCAAGACCAGTAAAGGTTTAGCCATCACAGACTGGGGTAGCTGGTAGATGTATAAACAGTGAAAAGAGGAAAGCAGAAGAGCTAGAGAGAGGGAGAGAAAGAGAAGGAGGAAGAGAGTGTGAGAGAGAAAGTGACTGTAGATTATTCTCCCTCACTTCTACCCTTGAATGATTTCAAAGGCAAGCTGCTGGAAGAACCTGAAGTAGACCACCACTCCTCAAGTAAGATACTTGTGTGTGTCTTTGTGTGTGTGTGTGTGTGTGTGTGCACGCTTGTATCAATCTATGGTCTTGTGTAGTAGCGGTACTTTTATTTGTCTTCAAACCTTCACATGTCACTGTTAGCTGGCTATGGCTGCTTTGTTCGCTTTCTCTTTTGCACTCGTCCACATATAGAAACTTGCCCACCCACACATAAACTTGCACATGCAAACTCACCCAGACTAACCACTAACCACACAAACTCACACACACAACTTCTCTGTAGGTGTGGATGTGCTACATCTTTTTAGAATTTTATGTGAGCATGAATGAAATAAGGTCATGAACTTCTGTGTTTTAAGACATCACAGAGGCAAGTGTCACTCTGAGGTGTCTAGTTTTCTAGAATTGGACGGGCTTCTAAGGAGTCTAGATTCTAGAATGGAAAACGGCTTCTAAGTCGTTTAGATTCTAGAGCAGAAAACAGCTTCTAAGTCGTCTAGATTCTAGTGTAGAAAACAACTTCTAAGGAGTCTAGATTCTTGAATGGAAAACGGCTTCTAAGGAGTCTAGTGTTCTAGAATTGAACACGGTTTCTGAGGAGCCTAGTGTTCTAGAATTGAACACGGTTTCTGAGGAGCCTAGTGTTCTAGAATTGAACACGGTTTCTGAAGAGGCTAGTGTTCTAGAATTGAACACGGTTTCTGAGGAGCCTAGTGTTCTAGAATTGAACACGGTTTCTGAGGAGCCTAGTCTCCAGTCGTAGAATACAAAACTCTACTCTTCAGAATTGAAAACGGCACCCTATTAGTAGAGGACAGAGCTCACGGAGGAGAGTAATTCTGTCCTGTGCTGGCTGCACCGCTGTGTGCTCAGGGATAACCTGTGTTTGTTTGAGCTTGGCAGATGCTCACTGCTTCCTTGTAGACAGAATAACGGTAGGCTTACTTGTGTGGCTATTTATTTACGGTTTATGTTTTTGTAATGAGCATTTTGTGTGTGTGTGTGTGTGTGTGTCTGTGTCTGTGTCTGTGTGTGTAAAGAGACACTCGCTGTTGTCCTGTAGACAGAATATTTCGTACTTGTGTAGACACATTGTTTATATTTGTTAGACGGTGTGTTGTAGGCTGTGTGTGTGTGTGTGTGTGTGTGTGTGAGAGAGTGTATGTGTCTGTGTACTAGGGACTGTAGGGATATGCTGGAATATTTGTATTTGTGAACATTTGTCACTTAGCAGCTGGGTTCTATTTTCAGTGAGCGTTCCACTCGCGCCGCAAAGCGGAGAGAGCTCGTCCACAGAGAATGCCATGGAAGAAATGAGTGCAGAGAGATGCACATGGCTGGCCGTGTGTGTGTGTGTGTGTGCGCGCGCGTGCGTGTGTGTGTGTGTGTGTGTATGCATGTGCACGTGTGCATGTGTGTGTGTGTGTGTGTGCATGACTGAGAGTGTGTGACTGATGTAGTTGTGTATACTGCTTCGGTTGTCATAGCAGACGGCCACAATTTTCTATGTTTGTCTTTTGGCCTATGCCTTTAGTTGCAGTAAGCAGATTTGGTGTATTTATTTATACATTTACATTTCACCCTCTTCTGTGATTTCATCTCAGTATTTTTTTTACTGTACAAATGTGGTACTACACTCTTTCTTTCAACTCTTAAGAGTGTCTTTTGAACTTTTGTCATTAATGAACTCTCCTGGAGGTGTTGCACATGTGAGTAAGAAGAAGGAGTCCTCCAGCCACGTGTCACTGTCATGGCGCCTTTTATACGTCATCTGCATCGGGTTGGGGCTTTGCTATCACCGCTGATGTTGCTACTGATGTTACTGCCTCATGGCCGTGTGTGTGTGCGTGTGCGTGTGCGTGTGTTTGTGCGTCCAAAGGTGAAAGTGACTCACGTCTGACTCGTACAGTGTTGCAGCCATGTTGGCTGTATGACTTCAGCCAGGCTGTACGTCTTGTGATGCCATACAAAAATGTTACGACTAATTTCATTGTGACCAAGATTACTATTTTTTACATCTCAGGTTCTAAAATGGCACGTGTCAAATAATATATTTGAATGTCAAAAACATGAAGTGTGTTGACATAAACTGAATTACCGGACATTTTGTGTCTGGCCCATTTTGAAAGAACTTGCTAGCTTCGAGAGGCAGGCTAGCATGGCTTTCGCTTTCCATTCACAATCCCCCTCTCGTAGCTGCCGCTACCACACTGCTCATGGCTATGCTTAACATTTTCAAGAAACAATGTTTCGAAATAATCATAGTCTACGTTTTCAGCTCAAGTTTCGAAATCTCTGCAGACTAGAAGGTTGAAAACCAGGCTAGCAGGCCTTTCCCCCTCCGTTCCCAACCCCCTTCTCCCAGCTGGTGGTGCTGCTGTTGCCACCACTGCTTCCTCTACCTCCCCCCTCAGCCTCCCCCTCAGCCTCGCCCTGTCTTGCCTGGCCTTGACCTGGCGTCCAGTATAGATAGCCAGCTGATAGCTGGGGAGTCATGCTGTGCTGATGGCCTTGCACAGCAGCAGAAGGAGAATACTAATTTACTGTATTGTATGTAGGGCTGCTGACAGCTTTGACCGGGCCCGGGACAAAATCATCTCAAAGGGCCCCCCTGTAAATACAAACAATCCGATGAGAATCGATTTCTGGCCCAACTTTCTCACTGGGCCTGGGACAACTGACCCCTTTGTCCCCCCTATCGGCTTCCCTGACTGTGTGTGGCCTCTCGTCTGCTAATACACAAGGCTTTATGAGGCAGGCAGATGGTGTCTTGTCAAGGAGAAGGGCACTGATAAAGTGACCCTGGATGGATGGATGGATGGATAGATGGATGGATGGATAATAGATGGATGGATATTGTAGGATGGATGATGGATGGATGGATGGATAGATGGATTCATGCATAGCTATACCTAGATAGATTGATGGTTGGACATAAAATTGAGCTGCAGCATATGTATGGGATGAGAGGGACATCACTTGAAGGAGGACCATGGGGCTTATGGATTATGGTTAAAGCACATAAACCCTGAGCAATGATCCGCTGCCCTGTGTCTTTTTAAATGTTTTTTTGGTGGGCGACCATTTAGGAAAGTCAGTGAAGCTGATACCTGCCACGACTGCAGGCTTATAAATAGCGCTGCTACACTAATTTCCTGCTTCAGCAGGAAATCTAGAAGCTAGCCTGGTTGCCTAGATATTTCAGAATGTGCTTAATGGAACCACGACAGTGGAACAACACACAGCGTTTATACCTGTAGACATCTAAGATGAAAGAATCATAATTTTTGTAACTTTCTGACTCACCAAATAGTTGCAATCATTATTTACTAGGACTGTAACTATAAACTCAATTTATGATTCGGCTTGTATCACGATTTTTGACTTGCGGTTCGATACATCCCAGGACTTTAATCTTGTATCTTTTAAATCAATTAATGACTTTTTCCACATTTCACACTAAGCACTTTCACACCCATATTATGTGGTTGTGTTCTGGGGTAACAGAACTTTGAAAGACCGTATCACGATACTGCCTTCTTGCACCACTTTTTTGCTTTTATTATGACAGGAGAGTGAAAGAGGTGGAGTAGTGTTGGTGGGTATAGAGAGATGGTATAGGGTGGGGTAATGAAAGTGCTTGGTGAATGAGCATGGTGCCAAGTGAATGTGTGGTGTTGATGGGTATAGGGTGGGGAAATGAAAGTGCTTGGTGAATGAGCATGGTGCCAAGTGAATGTGTGGTGTTGATGGGTATAGGGTGGGGAAATGAAAGTGCTTGGTGAATGAGCATGGTGCCTAGTGAATGTGTGGTGTTGATGGGTATAGGGTGGGGAAATGAAAGTGCTTGGTGAATGAGCATGGTGCCTAGTGAATGTGTGGTGTTGATGGGTATAGGGTTGGGTAATGAAAGTGCTTGGTGAATGAGCATGGTGCCTAGTGAATGTGTGGTGTTGATGGGTATAGGGTGGGGTAATGAAAGTGCTTGGTGAATGAGCATGGTGCCTAGTGAATGTGTGGTGTTGATGGGTATAGGGTGGGGTAATGAAAGTGCTTGGTGAATGAGCATGGTGCCTAGTGAATGTGTGGTGTTGCCAGATAAAACACGTGGGGGGAACTGATTAACTGGTTGGCTGCCACTGAGTAACTCTTCTCTCATGAAGAACTGAAAAATTCAGTTGTGCAACTTGGTTGCCTGGGGTGCAGAGGAAGTGGTTTTGGGGCGTGATTCTGACGGGGGACTTATAGATGTAATAGTTTTGAGGTCAGTCACATTGCATTTTCACAATTTGTCATTTTTTTTAACCTCTCGTTTAGTCATACTGTAACTGTCTCCAGTAGAGTTTACTATTGCACAGAGGTTGGACAAGATATCGGGTTTGAAAATGATACTCTGTTTCATCAACTACATTATTGTTAATATATTTCAGTACACATGGCATCTACTGATGTCAGATAATCTGGGTTGGTCTCATCCTGTGCAAAATATTCACTATGGATACTTCACTGTTTTCTACAATGGTTTTCTCTGCGTCTTTGACCACAGAAATTCTCACCCGTGTCATAGGGCACTGTCTGCAAATATTGCTCAAGGGGGTTTGTTAATTAACATCTCAGTTCTGAACAGTAATGCAGTGTTTCCTTGAAAGCACATTGTGTGTGCATGCGTGTCTGTTGGTGCTTTCCCAAGGTAATTGTTTTTAGTTTTATGTGGTTTGTTGCTCTAGTTAGCGCTGAGGGTTCAACTTGCCTTCACCTGCCACACACACACACACACACACACACACACACACACACACACACACACACACACACACACACACACACACACACACACACACACACAATTTAGTACTTTATTTGAAGGCCAGCTAGCCGATCAATCAACTCAAGGCTACACACACACACACACACACACACACACACACACACACACACACACACACACACACACACACACACACACACACACACACACACACACACACACACACACACACACACACACACACACACACACACACACACACTTGTCATAGTTTATTCACCCTCCCTTCCACCTCACTTTGGGGGTGTTTCCTGCTGTACAGCAGTTACAGATCTCATCTGATTGTGTCGTATAGCAGAATGCCACAGAATGACATGGTATCAAACAGTATGGGAATCTGTACAGTAGTCTGTAGGATCAGATCAGACTCCCACACTGATACTGTGTGTGTGTGTGTGTGTGTGTGTGTGGCAGTGTGGCAGGTGAAAGCTAGCTGAAACCACAGCGCTTACTAGAGAAATATCTTGCCACATAAAACTAAAAACCGTACCTTGGGAAAACACGCACACACACACACACACACACACACACACACACACACACACACACACACACACACACACACACACACACACACACACACACACACACAAACACACACACACACAGTATACATTTACTATACAGGTGTGTCACACTCAGGAAGTCAACCGCCCTTATCTCCCTTCCTGTGCAATCTCTCACTGCACACACACTCACACAGAACAACTGTGCAATGTACCTATACATGTTCTTGTCTGTTTTTTAGATGTGGTAGAGCTGTGGTTTGTGTTGTCTTCCGTGTTTTTACTGTGATACAACTCTTTTTTTAGCTGCTTTCCTGGCAGAAGAGTTGTTGTAACTCAACGGGACCACTTCCTGGTTAAAGAAGGGTTTTTTGGGGACTTTATTTCTGATAGGATAATGAGGACTGACAAGAAGTGAGCGTGGAGTAGGGTTTTGAAATAACCCAGGCCAGACTCGAACCGGGTTGCTTATGGGCATGCAAGCCCATATATGTGGGGCTTGGTGCGCTGCACCATAGCGACCCCCCCCCCCCCCCCCCCCCCCCCCCCCGCCCCCCAAAGGAAAGTGTTAGATGAAGAAATACATGCGCACGGACACAGCACCCTATGAATTCACACACAGAACCCCTTTCTGTGATTGAGTAACGGTGTGTGCACACCAAGACTAACCTACGCTACCAGAGTGACAGAAGTCATTATTTTTCTATGGAGGCTGGGCGAATAAAGCTACCAGAGCAAATTTCAGCGATTAAAAGTAAGTTAATATTGTGGTAATCAGCAATGAGGCGAAAGCAAATTGGAATGCCCATACTGTATCTCCAAATATCCCAGGCTGACGAGCCGTTATGGGATTAGCTTAATCAAACATGTCAATGTCACATCCAGAGCGAATATAGTAAATTCATGACGAAACATAATTACTTAAACTACCTTGGGTTGCTTAGGCCGTTTGTGGTGTACACACACAGTCAAGTCAAGAGGGCACACTTCTGACCCTCATGGCCACCTCCACCCAGAGTGAGGCTAGCCTGGCCTTGTCATATGTAAGCTCCAGTCAAAAATGTTTCCTTCCATTGTTACATCTGGACAGGTCCTGGGAGGGTTTTGTTCTTGTTACCAGGCAACCGGTCAATCACTGAACATTGGAGGAACGAGGGAGGGAGGACGCACATTTCAAACTGAATCAGAGTTCATCCCTCCCACCACAGTGTTTCCCATACATTGAGGAAACTATGGCGGCCCGCCATAGTTTAAATTTGGCCGCCATAGTTTCCGAAAATGTTAAAAAAAAAAAAAAAAACCTTTTTTTCTTTTTTTTCTTTTTTACGATCTCCGTTTTTGTTAAAAACGATTTGAATTACGATTTCCTTCGCATTTTCCTCCTGGAGTAAATACATCCTATAGAGAAAACTACAAGTGCTTGAAAGACAGAGGGATCAAAAGCCTAGTCAAGTTGTTGTAGTTAACTTGGGTTTGGGAGCAATAAAAAAACCTTCAGAGAAGGGACAGTTGGGATGAGTTTACTAACACTCCCCAGGCTTTGTTTTACAGTTGTAATGAGTTAGGTGACAGGCCTTCATTGACACGGCAGAGAAGACATTGAGCTGTATATAGAAATCAATGTGAATATAGACATAAATGTGTAATATGTTGTTCAGCCCTTTCAATGGGAGGAATTTTGAAAAACTGGCCCTGTGACCAGCACCCCTCATGTAGAATGTGTACGCCTGTGTGTGTGTGGGGAAAAGGCATAGCCTACCCTCTTAGACCCTTTTTGTCTATGTGTTAACAATTTCACATTCTCTTACATTCTTATCTCTGCTCCTATTTTGTTTTATTATTTTTTTCATTACATAGACCCCTGCATGAGGGACGAATGAAACTGTGTTGTAAACAGAAATTATTCACTGTACTGCATTTTTTTTTAAAATATATAAATGTACTACACCCCCCCCCACCCCCCCAAAAAAAAGGCCCGCGTGAAAAGACCCCTGAGCTACAGTAAGGCCACACCGAGATGTCACCGGCATGATAACCAGAGTTGTGTTAAGTAGAAGTACAAGTACTCTTACAGATGCAATTACAACCCACTAGTGGTATGATATTACATGGTTTCAAATGTGTAATATCATACTACTGGTGTTGTAATTACATCTGCTAGAGTACCTCCACTTCTATGTCTTACAGCACTGGGGTGCATTTCTCGAAACCAAAGTTGCTTACTACATTAGCTACTTTGTTGTTTTCAATGCATTTTCCCATTGGCATCTACCGAAGTTGCTAACAAGCTAACAACTTCTCTTTTGAGAAATGCACCCCTGATGATAACCTATATTAAGGCTACGGATGGACTGGGTCTTTTTTAGTAAAGTATTCATGCACACACATGCACACATTTTTATAACTTGCACACACGTATGCATATTCATTGACATTATTGCTTCTGATGGGCTGGCTGTTTTTAAATTATGCATGCACACGCACATACTCTACAGTGCACACTCACATTAAAGCTACGGATAAGATAATTAGTTTTAAAGTATGCATGCACACTCCGATTTTAACACGTGTGCACACACGCACATGCGCACGCACATGCGCACACACACACACACACACACACACACACACACACACACACACACACACACACACACACACACACACACACACACACACACACACACACACACACACACACGTATGCACATGCATGTGCTCACACATCCACACTGGCCATAAATCAGTCACGACCCCAAACCAGTCCAAACACCAAGAATAGAAATTGGGAGTAATTTTAGAATAAGGGTTTGCAAGAAAGCACTGCTTCACCGATGAATTGCTTTGGCCTGTGTGTTAGACGTGTTTGTTCAGTATTTTTTTATTTCATTTACGATTTTACTATTCAACATCGGCAGCTATGAACACCATCTTTTCAAAAAGATTCTGAAATGAAGTGACTTTTGGTTTTAAGTATTCGTCTTAGTTTCCCAGAACATGAACATTTTGAAATGTGTTCCTTCAGAATTTTTTTTTGAATCATTACATGATGTCATCTACAGTAAGTGCTGTATGGCAAGCTGTAGAGAGAGATTCACAATCCCATTCCTGTGAACTTCAAATGAGATCATCTCCATGCAAGCTGCTCTCCGTGTGTCTGTGTCCAATTACATCTCACTGTCTCATTTGGTCTCTCCATTCTCTCTCTCTCTCTCTCTCTCTCTCTGTCTCTCTCTCTCTCTCTCTCTCTCTCTCTCTCTCACACACACACACACACACACACACACACACACACACACACACACACACACACACACACACACACACACACACACACACACACACACACACACACACACACACACACACACACACACACACACAATCTCTCCCTTCTTCTCTGTCTTTATAGCTGCAACTGTTTAAAGTGCTGGGTGTCTTGTCTTCACCAGGCAGTTGCTGATGTTTCTCTTCTGTTCTCTTCTCTCTTCTCTGCCCCGCAGGGTGAACCCGTTGGCACAGAGCAAGTGTCACTCCAACTGAGAACGACATCACGCTTCCGCCTCCTGTTGCTTCTGCCTGCGGTCTAAGAAAGAGGGAGAGAGAGAGGGGGAGAGAGAAGGAGGAAGAGAAACGTGAAGAGGAAGAGGGAGGAAGAGTGTTGGAATAATCGATCCAGACAACCCTCCAGCTCCCCAACCCAACCCCACCCCCCCACCTACCTGCTCGAAAGACTTCCATCTTCTAAGCGCGCCTCCCTCCCCCTTCCTGTCCAATGTCCCATAGGAAGGGTGTTCCCGCCTTGGGCAGGAGGCTGCTGACCATCACCCCCGTCGTCACCCTCACCAACCGCCCCCCTGCCGCCCCACTGGGTCACTTCCTGCTCTGACCCCCCCACCCCCTCCCCCTCTCCCATCCTCACCCCATTCCCCCTCCCTCTCACCTGCACCTCCACCCCCGTCCAACGCTCCCTCCCCTTCTCTCCCCACCTGGCCGAGCATGAAGGAGGTGTCCCAGTGGTTGCCGGAGGATGTCTGCCATTGGCTGTCGGAGGAGGGCATGCAGGAGTACGCAGAGGCCCTGGGTCGATGCGACGGCGCTGCACTGCTTCGCTTGTCTGAGAGCGACTTCCTGTCGCCGCCCCTCTCGCTGGTGTCCGGGGACAACGGGCGGCAGCTGCTGGAGCGATTGGAGACGCTGCGCATGACGCGCCTCATGCAGACGCACCAGACGCAAACCAATCACCACGGCAATGGGAAGGGGCATCACTACGCCAACGGGCATGTGGGCAACGGCACGGCCAAGTCGCACCACCACAACGGCGTGCTGCTGAAGAACGGTTTCCACCACCACACGGCGCCCGGATCTGGTCTCATCAATGGGTCAGAGCAGGTAAGGATAATAATAATAATAATAATAATAATAATAATAATAATAATAATAATAAATTTATTTAATGGGACACCTTTTTCATGAACACTTACCACCACCATCAAATTCACAAGTATTCGTTATGACTGGAACATTTTTACTTTTCATACATGAAGAGGGGGATCTTCTCCAAAAAAGGGGAATTTCCAAAAATAGCCATTTTTAGCTGCAAAAATGACTCTACTTGGACCATACTGGGAAATATTTGTTTATTACTAAGTAAACTTTCATGTAAAGATCAAATTTGGCAATAGGCAGCCCAGTTTCAATGAGCAGCATAGTTGCAGTACCTTTTTTGACCATTTCCTGCACAGTGTACCTTTAAAGCATACCAAGATACCCAGGAATGCTGAACAAAAAAGTACGAGGGTCGAAAACAAAGCAATTTCAGGATAATTAAATAAAAAAATACAAATAAATAACAGTAAAAGTTTAACAAGACAAAGCAGCTGCGGCCTAGTGGTTAGGGAGTAGGTCTTTCAATCTGGGAGGTCGTAGGTTTGAATCCCACCTGAACTCTCACAACACCTCCATCCATGGCTGAAATACCCTTAAGTATGATACTTAACCCCACTTTGCTCCAGGGACTCTAACCAATACTCTGTAAAATAACTGCAAGTCACTTTGGATAAAAGCATTTGCTAAGTGCAATGTAATGTAACAAAGCATGATGTGTATTGACAGGTCCACATCAAGATCCCGGTGCCGCCGCCCGACCCGGAGCGCTTCCCGGCCGAGTGGACCAAGACGGGCCAGGCCTTCCTGTACGCTGTGTGCTGCTTCCTGACTACCAGCGTGGTCATCTCGGTGGTGCACGAGCGCGTGCCGCCCAAGGAGGTGTCGCCGCCGCTGCCCGACAAGTTCTTTGACGTGTTCGACCGCGTGGAGTGGGCCTTCTCCATATGCGAAGTCAACGGCATGCTGCTGGTGTTCCTCTGGCTGGTTCAGTGGACACTCCTCAAGCACAGGTACACACACATACTGTACACACACACACTCACACACACACACACATACTGTACACACACACACACACACATACACACTGCAGTGGGTAGGAGGGATACACACGCACTCACACACACACATACTGTACACACACGCACACAACGGCATGCTGCTGGTGGCCCTCTGGCTCGTGCAATGGAGCCTGCTCAAGCACAGGTGAGATGGGGCACACACACACACACACACACACACACACACACACACACACACACACACACACACACACACACACACACTGCAGTGGACCCTGCTCAAACACAGGTGAGAAAAGGCACACACACCAACATACACAAACATAAACAGAAATCTCCTTATTGCCATCTGGCTCCTGCCTTATTCAGCAGTGTACGTACACACACACACACACACATTATCCACTCATGCTTATGCACAAGCAAACACACCCTCAGTATTGCACACACCCAGGAGCAAGCACACACTCTGAAGTGCACACACCCAGAGAGTCTACAGTATGTTTCAGGAGCATATCACTGCGGGTAATATAAAGGCTGCGGTTTGCCTTCTGTTGCACAAGAGGTCGTAAAGATGTGGCTCACGGGTAGAGGCACGGGTTTAGTTAATCATCAATGCATTGGGTTAAAGCCAAGCCTTCAGCATGGCTGAACGCGGCCTTTAAACCCCAACACATCACGCATCATTCACACTGCAAGCACGGGGCGTAGAGGAAACGTGTCCGAATGCATCTATGCTCAGTCCGAAATGGTTAGAAAACATGAAAACAGATTATTCTTTTCACATCAAAGCGTGGCGTCAGCACGGCACATTGAAAATGGAACTCAAGTCTATTTTTTGCGCAGGCGTGCGCATGCTATGACCGGGGCGTCATATTGAAATGAATGTGCGAAAACATGGGTGGAAGGCTGTGCTCCTACCTTCTAACTGACAACCGCTGATCTTCCTCTCGTTTCTCTGTAGGGTTATTGAATCTCATTCACCCAGAGGACATGATTGATTGAGATCAATAGTATCTGTCGTCTATGCACACATTGGTTTGAAGCGGTATGCAAACTAAATGAACGGTGAATGATGGCTGGCAATGTAGTCAAATCAGATCAGCTGAATACAGTACGGAGTGGCGGCCAGGCCATGTAGTCAAATCAGATCAGTTTTAAACAGGTCAGATTTACAACATCAGGTTTGGCAGATTAGGCGTACGTGTGTGGTTTAGGGATTTGCGTCAACTGTTTTGGCTGTCCTGTAGGACCTAGAGCGATACTGTCTAGCCGAGAACGAGTTCAGATGTCTGTGAGGTGTTGACTGATAGGTGTTTAGGCTGTTTAGTGTTCTAGTGTGTTCTAGCATGTAGTAGTCTGATGTTTTGGCTGTAACGCCTACAATGTCAATACTGTTCAGTAGGTGAGAGTTCAGATGTCTGTATGGCATTGATCTGTTGTTTAGTGGTTTGGCTGCAGAGGATAGTGTTTAGTGTTCTGGTGGTGTGTAGAGTTCTACTGTTGCGTTCTACTGTAACAGACAGGAAATTATTTTTGTAGAACAGTGATTGGGCCACTGCCTGGTGGGCCCTGAGGGTATTCCAAGTGGGCCTCGAAATCTTTTTCTAAAAAAAGTCATATTTGTGAGCGTGTTGCTGTTGACTATATATTTCATTTTTATTCTTTATTGGGCCAGAGGTGGGCCCTGAACATTTGTGAAAATTTCAAGTGGGCCCCAAGTTGAAAAAGGTTGAGAACCCCTGTTGTAGAGCGAAGGACAATGCGTTCTTAACGCTTCTAAAGTAACAATCAGGTACAACCAGTGCAGGATTAAGCATCGGTAAAAAAGGAATACAGTTTGTTGCCACACGGAGAGAGGGGGTTAGATCATTTAGTAGCATGTGGCAGGTGCCAGTGACATGCGGAAGTGCCGCAGTGGCATGTCCATTGGTTTTATATTAACCACAGACCTATACTAATTATTATTAATAAGTGTAATCATATTTATCAATAATAAATTATTTTTAATTATTTATGTATTCTAGGTCTGTAATTACAACTGTTAACGGGCTTTTCAAGCGCCGTCACGGACGGTTGGCATGTCACGTTGGTTACTATGGTTACAGTGGCTACTACTCGGGCTGGGTATCGCAGCCATGTTCCCGTATCGATTCGATTTCGATTCTTAGGGCTTTGAATCGATTAATCACGATTCAGTTCTATTCAATTCGATTCGATTCGATTCATTCCGAATCGATTCAATCCGTTCCTTTCTTGGTACCAGGATTACCCCAAAAGATGCTGTTGCCTATTTTTATATAAAAATGTCAAAGGGCTGTGACTTGATAGTGTTAACAGATTGCTAATTTGTAAGAAGTTGGCCAAGGCATAATTGACTAATACCTACTGGGTATTTTCCATAGACCTAAATTAAACAAAAGGAACAAAAAGAAAAAGAATCAAAAAATCGATTTTGTGCCCTGTGAATCGATTATGTGAATTTCGTGCCCTGTGAATTCGATTCGATCGATTATTGATTACATTAATTATTTTACCCAGCCCTAGCTACTACGATGTCAAACTGTGCCTAACCCTAAACTTATTCCTAAACCTAATCTGTCACTGAAAAATTGTGTGTAAACCAACCGTACTGTGCCTAAACCAAAACTCATTCCTAAACCTAACCTGTCAGTGGAAAAATGTGTTTAATAATTGCATGCCAGTGATGCCACTTCTGCATGTCGATGTCGAACTGTGCCTAAAACAAACTCATTCCTAAACCTAACCTGTCAGTGAAAAATGTGTGTACACCAACCTATAAACATGTCGAACTGTGCCTAAACCAAAACTCATTCCTAAACCTAACCTGTTAGTGGAAAAATGTGTTTTCATAATAGCATGCCACTGATGCCACTTCCTCATGTCACTGGCACATGCCACATGGCACTCAATGCTCTAACTCCTACTGCACGCGGATGCCTTTTTTTTTTTTTTAAGTGCCCCAAGACTAAATTAGTGCATTAACCTTTCAACAATCATCATTTATCAGAGTCCTCCAGGATTGTTCTTTCCTCTCTAGTTCCAGTGCAGTGTAGTGTTGTAGTGTGTAGTGTCTTGGCTGCAGGGGCCTATACTACAAAGCTGGTTCAGGATAAGTCAATGTTAAGTAAAGACATAAATCATCTAATACAAGAGCTTTTCTTAAGAAAATGCGGACTCCAGGCTCTTCTATTAGATGATTTACCTCTTAACGTAAACTTAACTGATCCTGAACCACCTTTGTAGTATAGGCCCCAGGACCTACAGCGATACTGATAGTGAGAAAGGGTTCATGTCTGTGAGAGATTGGTTTGTTAAGTGCATTAGCTTTCTCTAGTGTTCAGTTTTCCAGTGGTTTGATGTGCTAGTTCCAAGTGGTCTAGTGTTCTAGTATTTAGTATTTTGCCTATAGGACCTATGGCGATACTGTTGGTGAGAGAGAGAGAGAGTTCAAATGTCAGAGATGCACTGATTTGTTCACTGGTTTGGCTGCTGCAGATTCTGTGGTCTCTTGTGACGTGCAACACTTAGAAAAGAAGCGGAGTTATCTTTATCTTATTTCCTCTACTTCCCCCACTACTTATAGTTGTACTTTTACTTTAACTTCTTCTTTTTGCATGCGTCCTTCTTGAGCAATATTTAGGTTTGTTCCCTTGACAGCGTTGTATACTGTAGTAGACTGTGTGAGCGTGGTGATGTGAATGACGTGTGCTATTTAGCAGGCCCCTACATGTCGTGGCGTGTCAGGTATTCGCCATTCATTAGCCACCCATTTAAATCTTATCCATTGGATAACGAGGAATTTGGCCAGGAACAAATATTAAAACTCCAGCTCCATTTGCTCCATTACAGTCTGTGTATTTATAAAGTAACAATAACAACAACAACAGCAGCAATCGCAAAAAGGCCAGCTTCAATCCTCAAAACAAGCCTAAACCTCCAATAGCTTAGAGCACACACAGTGTCAGTGGGTGGTATGGTTGGATGGAGCTGTGTTTTAAAGCAACAAAAACTATTTACATTTCAAGATGTCAAGATTTTAAGAGCCCGGCCTGTGTCCACATCCCAACCTTACCCTATATCTCCCTCTCTTATTCTTCACTACACTGTCTGTCATCATAAAGGCCCAAAAAAGGCTCATCTGAGAGTGCTGTCTTTTGCTTCTTCAAGACACTACCATTCAAGTGGGATTAATGTTGATACAGCCTGAACGCGCCTTCCCCACAGACTCCAAGCAGGGTCAGATCAGTGACACCATGCAAGTTAAACTTTGTTTTCCTGTCAGAGTGGACACGGATCTGTCAGAGGATGAGGGCTTACTCTGAGGTAGCGGAGTGGAGTGGAGTCAGGGACAGATTACTGCACGGGCCTACTGGGCTCAGCACCAGGGGCCCAAGAATTCAACAGGGCCCTTGAAGTCCAATTATCTAAACTTCCATTTCTCATATTGCATTAAAATCACACTTTTAACGCATATATTTTCCATTTTTTTCCCGGAGGACTGTACCCCATACCCCCAACAACACAAACTTTCACATCTGGCCTAAAACCCGTAAGACTCGGTTTTTTTTCACTAGGAAGCAGCATCCATGGAGGGGGGCTTTTCTTGCTGTCAAGGGGCTCATGGAATTACAATCTGCTCCTGGTCTTGAGTGGAGTACAGTGCACTCGGCCCACCGATCAACCAGCTGCCAGTGCTGTGTGCAACACTTTAAAGTTGTTTTTGTCAAATGCTTTTTTTTCAGAGGCCTCAAAGCATTCCACAGTAGCTGTGTGTAGATGATACAGTAGTGTGACCCTGGAAGACACGCAAACACACTGATTTTAGAGGACAAACACACTGATTGTGGAGGACGTGCATGCACATGCGCACGCACACGCACACACATGCACATACAGATACACACACACTGATTGTGACTGATTGTGTGGTGAGAGGAGGATGACATTCTGAGGATATCATTGCAGACATTCCAGGGCACAGTGAACGAATGGAATGTTCTGGATTCTTGGTGAAAGAAATGATCTGCAACAGACCGAACTCTGTTCTATTCTAGTGATTAGTTCAATTAATGTATGTTTTTCAAAACTTGTTGGCCGTTGGGCCTACTTCAGGCGACTCTTGCATAGAGACAAGGAGTAGTATGGTGTTAAGTCATTTAAAAACCCTTTATTTTAACTGGGGTACATAACTAAAAACGCCAATGCAAGAGTCGCCTGAAGTAGGCCCAACGGCCAACAAGTTTTGAAGAATGGACTTTGTCGTTTAACTTCAAGAGCACCAGCATCGGAGTATACTGTCTAACAAAGAAGAGCGCTCAGCATCTCTCCCTTATAGTAATGTATGTTTTTTGATTGCGTTTAGATATGTATTTTTTTATGGGCTTTCTGTGCCTTTATTGGTGATATGGCAGTAGAGATTACAACAGGAAGAGACTGGCAGACAGATGGAATAGGGCTTGGACATGACCCGGGCCGG
This sequence comes from Engraulis encrasicolus, assembly GCF_034702125.1. Taxonomy (NCBI): domain Eukaryota; kingdom Metazoa; phylum Chordata; class Actinopteri; order Clupeiformes; family Engraulidae; genus Engraulis; species Engraulis encrasicolus. The sequence continues at coordinate 12,786,741 of NC_085880.1, read as the reverse complement.
ACTCGAACCTGGATCCCCATGGGCATGGAAGCTTGTTTGTGGTCAGGTGTGTTGGCGCACTACAGGGGTGACAGCAGCCCCCTGTTGTTGTTATTGGACCAGTACCAGAATGCTGTGATCATGCAAGGTGTTTACAGGTGCACTGTGTAGGATGGTGGCCACTGGCCAGAGTAGGGATTGCAACTATGCTACTCATTGAAACTGTGCTGCTTATTGCCAAATTTGATCTTTTTATTACCAAATAATAAACCAATATTTGCTAGTATGACCAAAGGACAGTACATATTGCAGCTAAAAATGTCTACTTCTGGAAATTCAAAATGGCAGACCATGGAGAAGATCCCCTTTTTTTCATGTATGAAAAGTGCAATGTTTCCTGTCATAATGTATAATTTGGCGGTGGTGGTAAATATTCATGCAAAAGGTAACGTGTGAATGGGCAGCATGAATTCTGGAAATAAAATAAAAAAAATATTACACCGTGCACCTTTAATTATTGTAGGTTGTCAGTGACAGTTATGACAGTCACTAGATTTTCTGATTTCCGTTCTATGGAGCAGCAGGCCTCATAAGCATATTCAAAGTGTTCCCAAAAAAAAACTTTTAAATAAGTGGTTCTCAACCTTTTTTGAACAAGTGCCCCCTTGACTGCACCAACATTATTTTAAATCTTTATAAAGACAGTATTTTTTTAATCATTCATATAATTCATATCAAATACAAGAGTAGCCTAGGTAAGGTTGAGAGGCAAGTTATTTTCAAGTAGATGAAGTTGGGTAGCTCTGCTGCGACGATACCGAGAGCTGTGGTGGAAAATGTGGTTAAATGAGGTGGTGGTGGAGGTGAACTGTCCTGAACTTGAACTGTGCGAAATGGGACAAAATGGAGAAAATGGGACATGAGGTGGTTGTGGTGTTGTGCTGAACTGAGGTGGAGATTGTTGGGGGTGACCTGAAACCAGGTTAAGATCGGGAGAGGCAGGGATGGATTATGATTCCATGGGCCCCTCGACCAGACGACAAGAAAGGGCCCCCTCAATGGGGGCTGCTAGTTTACAAAACGATTTAGGGTTTTAGGCCAGATGTGAGGGCCTATGTTCTTTGGGATATGGGGGGTAGTCGTTTGAGCAAAACTTAGAACTTGAGAAAACTTGAAAATATAGTTGTTGAAAGTGCGCATGGAAATGTAGCCCGGGCTTCCGGGCCCCCTTGAATATTGGGCCCATGGGCCTGGGCCCAGTAGGGCCGTGCAGTAATCTGTCCTTGGGGGGAGGGATCTACCACACTAAGGCATAGTGACCCAAAAGCCCAAATACAGGCAGCAAGCGCCAGATGACATCCACCACTTCCTTTTTTAAATTTGTGTTAAAGTGACTCTGTGCTGTGCACTACTATACTGGTTGGCTCTTCCGTCAGAAACCAGTTTGGACATTTTCGGGGGTTTTTGAGAATTGTAGGCCTGTTGACCTTGTTAAATGAAAAACCTTTTTTATTGGTTGGCTCTTTAAGTTAAAAAAGTAAAAGATGGTGCATCAAATGAAGCATCCAAATGGACCATGCATAGACATCAAGTGGAGGACAGTGGTTGTATTTGGGTGACATCTGGAGCAGAAGTAGAAAGTTCTACCTCCCCAAGCAATATTATGGGTGTCCCATCTGTCAATTCTAAGTGCTCTCCCACCCTTACCTCTCCAATATATCCATTCCAATAATATCAGCATCACACTAGATTTTAAACTTCTGCTTCTCTTTTTGTCTTTCCGTTTTTTTCCTCTCCGAAATTGAAATCGGCTTGTGATCAGTTTACTGAGTGCACGCATGCACATCCCATATGCTAAGTTTATACTCGGGGGAAGAAGCTTCTTGTGTGTGTGTGTGTGTGTGTGTGTGTGTGTGTGTGTGTGTGTGTGTGTGTGTGTGTGTGTGTGTGTGTGTGTGTGTGTGTGTGTGTGTGTGTGATGGTAAATAAGTGTGTGTGATGGTAAATAAGTGTGTGTGATGGTAAATAAGTGTGTGTGATGGTAAATGTGTGTGTGTGTGTGTGTGTGTGTGTGTGTGTGTGTGTGTGTGTGTGTGTGTGTGTGTGTGTGTGTGTGTGTGTGTGTGTGTGTGTGTGTGTGTGTGTGTGTGTGTGTGTGTGTGTGTGTGTGTGTGTGTGTGTGTGTGTGTGTATGTGATGGTAAATAAGTGTGTGTGTGTGTGTGTGTGTGTGTGTGTGTGTGTGTGTGTGTGTGATGGTAAATAAGAGGAACAGCATTATCTATAGTAGCAGCTTAATGAGGACATTCTCACGTGTAGCAGAGAATAGTGTGTGCACACACACATACACACACGTGCATGTTAACACACACTGGAACACACGTGCGTGCACACACACACACACACACACACACACACACACACACACACACACACACACACACACACACACACACACACACACACACACACACACACACACACACACACACACACACACCTACCTACACCTCACCCCTTGACAACGACCTTTGTCACTGACGCAAGCCTATGTGTATAATATGTATAGTAATAAGAGATAGGTGATGTATTGCCCCCGTCACACCCCATTACTAGACCCAGTCTCACCTAAACAGACACACACTAGAGGATGCACTCTCTGGATCATCAGTCACTCTCTATACTTCATTAAAGATGCGTTTAAAAAATCATGGGAAGTGCCAAACCGTAGCTCAAAGATCGTGATACGATTCAAATCGTGAGTTGAGTTTATCGTTACAGCCTATATTCACACAGTCACACCAAATCAGTTTTATAAAGTAGAAGTACTCTAATACATGCAAATTACAACACCAGAAGTATCATATTTCATGGCTACAATTCAGCACAATACTAGTGTTGTAATTGCATCTGAACGAGTATTTCTACTTTATACAACTCTGCACCTGATGAGGGGCACAGTAGTGAGAATGGACTCAGCAATGGACTCAACTATTACACTCTTCAGTGACTATGTTTCACATGCATCTTGTAACAAAGCTCAATAGAGTTGCCTCGGCAGGCTTCGAACTCGGGCCTTCTGTGGTACCATTGGTCAGGTTTCCATGATGTTTTTAATTTTGAATTACTAATTCATTTCGTGTCCATTTCACTTTCATTTAATTCCGAATTGTGAAGTGATTACATGATGTTTTCAAAGTGGAATTAAGTTTTATTCAGAATTAAATTATGTTAATTCTATATTAAATGTGTCATGTAAACGAGGCCATTGACAGCGTCTCAATTATCAGTGCAACATAAATGTGGCCCTTTTTCAAATGCAGAATTAAAAAAAAAATGTTGCAAAGTAAAAAAGGTGATATAGGGCTTCACAAAAAAAGAGACCAGAGAGTCGTAGGAGGGAGTCTTTCAGTATGTGTGTAACTTGTTAACTAAATTGACTTGGCGTGTGTGTGTGCGTGCGTGTGTCCTGTGCAGGTCCATCATTGGCCGCCGCTTCTTCTTCATCGTGGGGACGCTGTACCTGTACAGGTGTGTGACCATGTACGTCACCACCCTGCCCGTGCCCGGCATGCACTTCAGATGCTCACCAAAGGTAAGACCTCCTCATCCTCCTCCCTTTCTCCTCACCTCCCTCTTCCTCCTCTCCTCTCCCCCTCCTCTTCTCCCTTCTACTCCTCCTCCTCATCTGTGCTGGGCATGCACTTCAGATGCTCACCCAAGGTACGACCACCTCATCCTCATCTCCTTCCTCTCCTCCCTCTTCTTCCTCCTCCTCCTCTTCCTCTCCCTTCTTCTCCTCATCACCACCCTGCCCATGCCCAGCATGCACTACAAATGCCCGACAAGACCACCTCACCTGCATCCCTCCCCTTCCTTCCTTTCCTCTACTTTTCCATATCTATTACCATACCTATTCTCTATCTCTTTCTTCCCTCCCCTCCTCTTCCCCTTTCTCCTCCTCGTCCTCACCACCACCACTCTCCTCATACCGGGCATGTATTTCAGATGCTGTCCAATAGACCACCTCATTCTCCTCTCCTTCTCCCCTCCTCCTCTCCTCCTCATCCTCATCTTTCTCATCCTCATCACCACAGTCTCTGTGATGAGTGTACATTTCAGGTACATTTCTCCAAAGTAAGACCCCCTCATCCTCCTCTCCTTCTCCTCTTCCTCCTCCTCCTCCTCCTCTTTCCCCTCTCCTCATCCTCCTCTCCTCCCTCTTCCTCCTCCTCCTCTTCCCCCTCTCCTCATCCTCCTCTCCTCCCTCTTCTTCCTCCTCCTCTTCCTCTTCCCCCTCTCCTCATCCTCCTCTCCTCGTCCTCCTCTCCTCCGTCTTCTTCCTCCTCCTCTTCCCCTTCTCCTCATCCTCATTCTCCTCCTCTCATTGCCATAGTTCCTGTGCTGGCAACAGGGCAACAGGAAGGGACCGAGACAGATAGAGTCTCATAGTATCAGCCACCAAACTAGGTTAAATCACTCCAGTTTCACCTCCCTAATCTACAGTATTAATCTATCCCGCCATCCCTTCAACTGGCTAGTTTCCAAGGCCTCCCCAGGTCGTGTGTGTGTGTGTGTGTGTGTGTGTGTGTGTGTGTGTGTGTGTGTGTGTGTGTGTGTGTGTGTGTGTGTGTGTGTGTGTGTCTGTGTCTGTGTCTGTGTGTGTGTGTGTGTGTGTGTGTGTGTGTGTGTGTCTGTCTGTGTGTCTGTGTGTGTGTGTGTGTGTGTGTCTGTGTGTGTGTGTGTGTGTGTGTGTGTGCGTGCGTGCGCGCGCTTGTGTGTGCTTGTGTGTGCTTGTGCACATACACATATTTGTGTGTCATTGAAAATCCATTTCAGTTGATCCTAGAGGGTTTTGATTTTATTTTTTAACTGTTCATCATACATGTGGCTGTTTAGTTTATTTACCAATCAAGATTTGTTTTGTTTCGTCATAAAATAGCTATAAGTATTGACTTTTGTCTCAAGCAAAGGGTAGCTAGGTAAGAGTCTGTGTCTGTGTCTGTCTCTGGCTATGTCTATGTCTATGTCTCTGTCTGTCTCTCTGTCTCTCTCTCTCTCTGATCACTGCTAGTTACTTAGTTACACAACTGATATCAGACTGCTTCTACCTCCGCTAACATCTTGGTTTGGTGCTATCAGATAGTTGATTTCCCTCCATTCCCCCAGTTTCTCTATTTCTGGCCAAATGAGAGCCGTGTGCAGAGGACTGCCCTACTCCATATTGTACAGGGAGAGGAGAGTGTGCGTGTGCGTGTGTGTGTGTGAGGTGGAGTGGGGGAGGATTAGGCTCTGTGGCGAGCCAGCCAGCCGGCCTCGACCCTGGATGTAGGGAATGGGAGGAAATGAGGTTAGAGACAGTGTGTCGTGTGATCATGATTGTGTGTGTGTGTGTGTGTGTGTGTGTGTGTGTGTGTGTGTGTGTGTGTGTGTGTGTGTGTGTGTGTGTGTGTGTGTGTGTGTGTGTGTGTGTGTGTGTGTGTGTGTGTGTGTGTGTGTGTGTGTGTGTGTGTGTGTCCACTGGGTCACTCTGACCTTTCAAACAGTTTGGTTGGCGTGTTAAGAAAGACGGAGCCAGACAGAGACAAGACAGCGTGACAGTGACTTCTTCCCAACAGCACGACAGGAAGGCAGACACAGAGATAGACAATCAGAACTAACAGGGTTGCTGGGGCAGTTACACAATACGGCATAAATTCACAACCCCCCCAAAAATAAAACTTAAAAGTTAGTCTGATGCCCAGGAAATGTGCACAGATTTAAACCCGTTTGCTGGAAATATGCAGAGAGCCACAGATTTAACCCCACTTACTGGCATCAGAGGTACAGCTCAGAGAGTGAAAAGCTTGCCACATATTGCATTTGTTTCCCTGTCAGTGGAGCGTTCTGTGGTGATCCTAGTTAAGAGCAGCTCTGCAGGCAGGTAGCTCAGCGGATTAGCGGGGGATCACCTGAGCTAAGATCACACAGGGGAAAGAGTGAATCACCTGAGCTGAGACGACAGGACGGGGCAGGGCACAACAGGACTTTTACTTTTGCAAGCCGCTTTCGAAGAGACCTTAGTCGTGGTGGTTCAAAATCAGGCATGGACAATCATACCTCATAATTTCAGGCGTAGATTTTTTCCCCCTGGCTACCTGCACTGATTTGTGTATACTGGTTACCAGTGAGGTTTAGAATTGACTTAAAACTTGTTTGATTATTCTTTAAGTCACTCAGTGGCCTAGGCCATAAATATTTTGCAGATATGCTAGCTGGGGAAATATTATCCCTAAAAGATATCTTAGATCTTCAGAGTCCCCTCTACTGGTTGTGCCTAGGCTTTTAAAAAGAAATTAAAAACAGCTTTATTTTTTATCTGCCTTTGGTTGAGATTAGTTCTCTACTCTCAATAATACGTTCTTTGCTTTCTGCTTTCTATTCTTTTCTTCTCTCTTCCCTTTCTTTCCTCTCAAGCACATTGAATGACAGTTATGCATGATAATATGCTATACAAATCGTATTGCTACTGTATTGCTGTTGCTATACTTTTGGCTGCAGTAAAGTGCCATTGGTGTTGAGCTGGAAAAGAGGCTTTAGAGGGGTTCAGCCAGAGTGTTGCGAAGAGCAGGAGTTCAGTGCAGCACAGTGTGGTGCGGTGGTGCAGTGCAGTGCAGGGCAGTGTGGCGTAGTGGACTTTGCCCAGATCAGGGAAGATTACTGTAGGCCTAGTTGGCGCAGTTTTCCCATGTTGAGGGCAGCCCTTGCACAGCAGTCACAGTAAGATTAGGCCCGCACTGTACCTTACACAGACCCTTAGTGCACACAGCCTGCACACGGCCTGTTGACATTGCCCGTTGTGTGAGGCCCATAGACAGGTAGCCTCTCACAGACAGGCCTCAGAGACTACTATGCACATAAGGCAGAAATATGCTTGCTGTGTGACCTTCCATACACATACAACCGCTCGCGAAGCGAGTACATATTAAAATAGCCTACTGGTTGCAAAACTATCAGAGCACTATCCATCGTTGTACAGGCGGTGTATAGGTGGCAGATGGCCATTGAGTCTGTTGTCAATTTTTTTCTGCCATTGTTTGACTGACCCATGAAAGTTTGGGGAAGAATGCCCCTAACTGTTGTGTGAATGTTACACCATGCGTAGGCCTATGTATCTGTAACTTGTGTGAGGGAGCTAGGCCTACTAGTGAGTGAGCTACGAAATGTGCACGCACATGCAATGCTACAATGCTACCGCAAACATATTCCATTTCTGGTATCCATAACAACTGGTGACCTAGATGTCAGAACCAACAGTGATTGGTCGTAAGTAAATGTCCCTCTTTAGATTAATAGAATGTGGTATTGACCCATTTAAACAATGTCCACTGTGAACGTTAACTGTATATTGAATTGGAAATTGGACAGGAAGCTAAGCCAGTGGAAGGAAAACATTCAGGACACTGATGAACAGCCAGGTAGTCTTGGAAAATAACCCCCAGCAAAACAGCCCTTGCACTGCACTTGCTTTCATACAGCACAGGGGGGCGGGTGGTGTTATATTGACAGAGAATTTCTTCCTGGCGTTTTAGAGTCAAAGGTTTAAAACAATTAGCACTGCCTTTTCCTAATTGCTAACGACTGGTTTTGACCTATGTAATTAGCCCTGCTACAGTATAAGGCCCTAAGCCTGCCTACGCACAAACGGTCAAACGTAGCAGAAAAAACCTAACGTCAGTCCTCTTAAGCACTCCTTGCACACACATGTTTACTGATTGGCCTGCCCAGATGGAACCATTGAGAGAGGGAAAGTGAGGCAACCTTGTTAGCGAACGTACAGGCTAGAGTCTGTTTCCCAAAGCCGTAGTTGCTAACTCTGTTAGCTTCTCTATTGGTTGCAATGCAATTACTCATTGCCAGCCACCTAAGTTGCTAACTGGCCAGCATCTACGTGCTTGCTTTTGAGCAGCTCTGACATACAACAGCTACGTGCATGTGCGGCCTGTGTGGGGGGGTGTGTGCGTGTGTGTGTGTGTGAGAGTGTGTGTGTGTGAGAGAGTGTGTGTGTGTGAGAGAGTGTGTGTGTGTGAGAGAGTGTGTGTGTGTGAGAGAGTGTGTGCGTGTGAGAGAGTGTGTGTGGGTGAGGGTGAATGATTGATCTTTTTGAGCTGTGTGTGTGTGTGTGTGTGTGTGTGTGTGTGTGTGTGTGTGTGTGTGTGTGTGTGTGTGTGTGTGTGTGTGTGTGTGTGTGTGTGTGTGTGTGTGTGTGTGTGTGTGTGTGTGTGTGTGTGTGTGTGTGTGTGAGAGAGAGAGAGAGAGAGAGAGAGAGAGAGAGAGAGAGAGAGAGAGAGAGAGAGAGAGAGAGAGAGAGAGAGAGAGAGAGAGAGAGAGAGAGAGAGAGAGAGAGAGAGAGAGAGAGAGGAGAGAGAGAGAGAGAGAGAGAGGAGAGAGAGAGAGAGGAGAGAGAGAGGAGAGAGAGAGAGAGAGAGAGAGAGAGAGAGAGAGAGAGAGAGAGAGAGAGAGAGAGAGAGAGAGAGAGAGAGAGAGAGAGATGTGTATTTTGTGCAAGGTTGAATGATTGCCCTTTTTGTGTTGCATGTGTGCGATTGTGTGTGTGTAATCTGATGCAATGAGATGCGATTTCTGCCATCTAATAGCCTTGGTAGCGGCCTGTTAAATGGTACAGAAAAACAACCAGATCTCTGTTTATTTATTTTGCCCTCCGGTGCGAGGCAGGTTACGCCAGGTCAAATGAGACGATGGCACACTAGCAACCGTCACAACTCTTCACATGACCTTTTAGTGCTGTATGGCCCTCTGGCTGTTTCTCTGCTACCAGCTCCGCTTAACTCAATTCACATTTTTCTGAACTGAAGAAAAACCCAAAGCGCTCAGAAAATGCAGGGGAAAAAATTATCGAAGGTGGTTTTCGTTGTGTGGAAAACTGATTGAAATGGTCTTCGTCAAACCGCACAGCTGAGAGCGTACCCCCATATAGATGGTGAAACAAGTCAACTGAAAGAGAACCATAAAACATTAGAAAGTAGGGAATATAAGGTATCTGGTGCCATATGCTATTTTTGGCATCACTTCTGCGGAGGTTTCCAAGTATGTTGAAGTGATACCAAACCATGACGTTATCATACACTCATGACTTTGGGTTGCCATAGCAACAGGTTATTACGTGAACAGATGCGTTTTTTTTATGCGATGCAATCCATACAGCATGCCACTGAAAATCAGCTGAGGGAAATGGACAGGACTGGAGATGAGATGTTGACTGGTACTACTACTGTAGCATCATGAAAAGGCTTTGATTTCCGAAAAGAGTTCAGTAGACTTTAACATGCTTATATGCTGTTTTAGCTGCCAACCAGTTTGATTTATTTCATTTTTGTTATTTATGGTATTAATGTGTTCTAGAATATACAAGTATTTGTTGTTTTGAAATATCCCCCGAGTTCTCATCTTGTGTGTGTGTGTGTGTGTGTGTGTGTGTGTGTGTGTGTGTGTGTGTGTGTGTGTGTGTGTGTGTGTGTGTGTGTGTGTGTGTGTGTGTGTGTGTGTGTGTTTCAGCTGAATGGCCAGTGGGATGCGCAGCGGCACAGGATCATGAAGATGGTGGCAGGAGGAGGCCTGACTATCACCGGCTCTCACAGCATGTGCGGAGACTACCTGTACAGCGGCCACACAGTCATGCTCACACTCACATATCTCTTCATCAAAGAGTGTAAGAACACACACACACACACACACACACACACACACACACACACACACACACACACACACACACACACACACACACACACACACACACACACACACACACACACACACTGTACTGTATTGTACTGTACTGTTTATTGGATCTCCAATTCAGTAGATTACAGTGCCATCTAGTGGTGACAGACTGTAGTCACGTCTGCACAGTTATAATCCAGCTCCCTTCTGTATGTCGTTGCGTCTAAAGAGTGCATTTGACCTTGCTTCCTGATTTTGGCAGCGAAAACAGTGTGGAACAACTCCCTTAAATAAAGCGGAATGCTTACTTCAAGAGTGTAATGTGTGCAAATCCGAAGAGATTAGATATAATGTGCACTTCATGCACTTAACCAGACATCTTTCGCATTCGCGTCGCATACGTCGCATTCACAACGGGATTATTATTACCCTGGGGTAATTTATCCGGAGCTTTTCACAGATGGTGAAACTGTCTGCAAAGTTTACAGACATACTATCTTTACTGACATGGCGTGTTTGGACAGGACTAAATTTCCCAGTTATTATTACTTTACCCCAGGTGCCCACATTAAACTAGGGCTTTAGATACTCTCTAAAGAGTTCCGCATTACTTAACATTATTGTAATGTAATTGAATGCCATGTGTTCTGTATTTTGTTATTGTCCCATCTAGACTCTCCAAAGTATTTCTGGGTGTACCACAGGGTCATATGATGTAATGTAATGTAATGTAATGTAATGTAATGTAATATGTTGTCTATCTCCTAGACTCTCCAAAGCGTTTCTGGTTGTACCACAGGGTTATATGATGTAATGTAATGTAATGTATATGATGTAATGTAATGTAATGTAATGTAATGTAATGTAATGTAATATGTTGTCTATCTCCTAGACTCTCCGAAGCGTTTCTGGGTATACCACTGGGTGTGCTGGGGCCTGAGTGCGGTGGGGGTGTTCTGCATCCTGTTGGCTCATGACCACTACACTGTCGACGTGGTGGTGGCCTACTTCATCACCACGCGCCTCTTCTGGTGGTACCACACCATGGCCAATCAGGCGGTGAGTTTACTGGTCTCTTCCGCACATTAGCCAATCAGATAGAGAGTTGAATGAGTCTAACGAAATGTTCCGTGTTCTGCTGCTGTGTTGCAGGTTCTGAAGGAGAACTCCCAGGGGAACCTGTTTGCGCGGGTTTGGTGGTACCGTCTGTTCCAACACTTTGAGCACAACGTCCAGGGTACCGTCCCCAAGAACTACCAGCTCCCGCACCCGCTGTCCTGGCGCATGCTACCATGGAAACAGGGGGTGAAGTACAGCAAACTGGACACGCAGTGACCCGAGTCATGTGATGTGGGTGCGACCCAGGTCATGTGACGTGGGTGGAACAGTGTGAAGGAGAGGACTTCATAGTGCCCGAAGCCATAGCAACAGTCCTCCGATATAGACTCACAGAAACCTGCAGAATGGCTTAGTACTGTGACCTGCCTAGACATTTCAAACCAACTGTAACATTCGTTAGCGTTCGGTTTTCCTTGGGAGATACTGTAGTTTTCCTGGACTTACATACAGTATGTACGTACGTAGGCTAAGCTGTAATCACGATGACTGGAGTCCTGAACATCCTCAACATGCTACATACTTTGGAGTGTAGCTTCGACATGCTATGCTTTAGAGTGTAGCCTTAGCATTTCAGATATTTTTCTTTTCCTTTTTCTTTTCTTTTGCAGATCAAGACATGTCTGGTTAATGAGTATAACGAAAAACAATCTGGTTCTGAATCATGGTTATACGCATTTCAGCAAAGACAGAAAAAAAACCTCTGCGTAGAGTTATTTAGGTTGTGAAGAGCGGAGTTTAGGAAGCTGTCAAACAGTCGGAAACTCCTATAGAATCAGATTGTGTTCGCTTTTATACATCCGTAGGCATTTCTCTGTTGTACATGTGCGGCAAGGGTGCAAAACGATTCTTTTTTTTTTCCTTTTCTCTATATATGTCACAGGTCTATTTTTCAAATAATGTTTAAAAAAAAGAAACATTTTTAGATTTCTACCTTTTCGTATTGAGCACGGAATGCTGGATAATCTTAAAATATGTATAGTGTTCAATCAGTGCCTTTATAAATATGATTGTAATATTGTAATAAGTGTGTGGGTGTGTGCGCGTGTGTTTGTGTGTGCGTGTGTGTGTGGTGCGATAAGCTGTATTTTCGTGCATATGTCAGTCTCATAAACGTCATCGGATCATTTTCAATTACCAAGTAGCAGTGAACATAATGGTGCCAGGTCTCTTGCCAAACTAGTGTAATTACAGACCCTGTTAACCCCTTACACACACACGCACACGCACACACACACACACACACACACAGACACATGCAGAGATGATCTGAACATGAATGGGAGATTAGATAGAATGTTGTTATCGCTGTGTTGTTTTTTGCACCCGTTAGCCAGGATGCCCCAGTGAGAGAGAGAGAAGGAGAGTAAGGATTGAGAAAGCAAGAAAGAGAGAGAGCCCTTTGGTTGCCTCTGTCCTCACTGAGAAAGATTGATAAACTAGTGTAAGCTGCCAGTCTGTGTAAAGCTGGCCATACACTGCGATATTTTCAGTCGCATGTATTCAGCTCCTGCTCACACTGTTCGTGGGAATGGCAGGGTTTAAAAGTTCCCATCTCACGACTCGCATCATCACTCTATACGAGCCAAGGGTGCAAGCAGAATGCTCACAATGTACGTCATGACAGGCTTTTTTTCCGGAAGCGACGAATAGCGAACCGGCTCACCCTGGCAATTTGTGCAGTGTGAAACGTAGTTTCAAATCGGGTTGTAGGACTGCTTCAACTGTGCGATTCACGAGGGGCGACCAGGATTTCAAACAGTTTGAAACAGTTTGACCATACGATTGCTGATCGCAAGCTGGTCGTGAGGTAATATCGCTTGTTGTTACCCCATGTACGCTACACGATGCGAGAGTCATGATTGAACTCCGATTGAGCAAAAAATTCTCAAAGAGTCGTGCGACTGGCAAATCAGGCCAAAATCTCTCTCTCTCTCTGTTCTCGCTCTCTCCCCACTTTGGGAGACTTTGGTCTTTGGACTGTTTACATTACACTAAGGCACAGCCACAGCACAACAGCGCCTGCTAGGGAAGAATGTGTGGCCCTTTTTTAGGCCAGAACACCAGCCAAGCAGAGCCGAGCCTAGCTAGCTATGTCCCCTCCCACCTACCATCTACTCCCCTTCACCAGGGACATGCCCCCTCTCCCATCTCCTAGCCTAGCCAGCCATGTCCCCTCTCCCATCTCCTAGCCTAGCCAGTCTCGCCATGCCCCCTCTCCCATCTCCTAGCCTAGCCAGCCATGTCCCCTCTCCCATCTCCTAGCCTAGCCAGCCATGTCCCCTCTCCCATCTCCTATCCTAGCCATGTCCTACTCTCCCATCTCCTAGCCTAGCCATGTCCTGCTCTCCCTCTCCCACCTTCTAGCCTAGCCATGTCCTGCTCTCCCTCTCCCACCTTCTAGCCTAGCCATGTCCCCCTCTCCCATCTCCTATCCTAGCCATGTCCCCCTCTCCCATCTCCTATCCTAGCCATGTCCTACTCTCCCATCTCCTATCCTAGCCATGTCCCCTCTCCCATCTCCTAGGCTAGCCATGTCCCGCTCTCTTAGCCTAGCCAATATCCACATGTCCCACCGTATGCAAAGAGCCCTTTGCAGGGCACGATGAGAACGGTCAGTTCAGTTTGTATTTGATTTGTGCTTTGTTTCAGTTCAGTTCAGTTCAGTTCAGTTCAGTTTATATTTGACTTGCTCTTCATCTGTTGTTTGTTGATGTTCTTGTTGATGTTGTAGGTGTCCTTGAATCCTAATTTAAACCGTCTTTTAGCCTCATCTTGGGGTTACAGAGCCAAACGGAAATGATTAGTTTTGTTTTGTTGTGTTTTTTGTTTGTATTATTTCTTTTAGTTCAGTTCTTTTTGTACTTATTTTTTTCCCTCCTACTTTTGACAAAGCTAGGCAAGGCCTTAACTTTCACCTTGTTAAAAAAACGACAACTACACAAAGAAACAAACAATTTGACTCAAAGGACGATGATGATGATGATAGATCAGACTAGACTGACGCATGTTGGTGACTGAACTGGATTTGTGCACCCATTGTGATTGCAAATGTCCCCACATCTTTGAATGTACGTACCTGCTTTATGCTGGCAGATGTCCAAATCTCATGATGGGACCCTCAACCTGCAAAAAAGACCCACATTTCTATGTTAGTGAATGACTGGAAAGAGTGAACACCTTCCCTGCCTTGTCCTTGTGAGATGAGAGGACCACAGTGTTGGGGAAGATGGCGCCATCTATAGGCCTGTGTCCAAATCCAGCTTTTTCCTCAAGCCCTCACCTCAGCCCAGACTGTTAGTCATCATGGCATTGTGGTTCACATTAATGTGGATCAGAAATGTGGGGAAATTAGTGTGCCCCGAATCATCAGACGCTTAATGGTCAGGAAGTGTGCAAGACCCTCCCAACCCGGTCGAGAGGTTATTTAAAAGTAGATGCTTTGGTGTGACTGACCAGGTGAAGTTAAATTCAAATATAAGTGGTAACTTTCCTAGTAGATGGATCTTGTGGGTTTGTTCTATTAGTAGATTTATGACTTGGGGTGAGGTTTCAGTCATATGTAAGTGACTTCTTCTCCTGCTTTTGGAAGACCCCACTTGTCTATCAGCTAGCACATGCACCAGCTAGCAGTATAGGCCTACACCTGGCCGTGCACCATTGGCCTGTAGCAGATGCTGGTTTATCAATCAAGGTCTGCAGTGTTCTGTTGTAATGGTTTATTTCAACTACCATCCCAATAGCAGTTGCAATCCAAACTGTAGACAAAACAGTCAAGACAACTCACTTTCCTTTCCGTCCTGTCAACCAATCAATGAACCAACCAATCAATCAATCAGTCTATCAGTCAATCATGTCATGGTGGGGAGAAATTGTAGAAAAGGGAATTTAAAAACAATATTGTATTTAAATAGACAGGTTATGCCACGAATAGTGTTTACTTTCAAATGATTACTTGTGTGACAAAATAATGATTAGATATTTTACCATGCACCTCCAAATCATGTGTGTTCAGATGGAGATATGGATGGATGGATGGATGGATGGATGGATGGATGAAGAGTGAAGTGAGTGGGTGAATGTGTGTATTTTTATTTGTTTAAGACTTGTCAGAGTAGTCTTAAGGCTGCTCTGAAGACTGCTCCGTCCATATTATATAAGCTCATCATGTCGCCATATTCAAATCAAAAAGCATTTCTATCATCAGGTGTGCGTGCGTGCGTGCGTGCGTGCGTGCGTGCGTGCGTGCGTGCGTGCGTGCGTGCGTGCGTGCGTGCGTGCGTGTGTGCGTGTGTGTGTGTGTGTGTGTGTGTGTGTGTGTGTGTGTGTGTGTGTGTGCTTACACATATTTGTGTGTCATTGAAAATCCATTTCAAGTGATCCATGTCTAGAATGCCATTTTGTTTTTGTTTATCATAACTGTTT
>NC_085880.1:12746499-12766499 GCF_034702125.1 Engraulis encrasicolus | reverse complement strand
GGTGTGGTTTCAGGCTGGTACACACTCTGCATGTTGAGGTGACAGTCTCTATGTCCTGGTTCACTGATGGCCAGAAGACACTCTCTCTTGCTCTTTTCTTTGTTGCCTCTGTCCCTGGGTGTCCTGCGTGTAGCACGCGGAGGTACTCGGACTGCAGCGAGTCAGGCACAACTGCCCTGTTTCCTTTCATGATGATGTCATTCTCCAGCAGTAGCTCATCACGGAAGCTGAAGAATGGTTTTACCTCTGTAGGTACGCCTCTTTCATGTCTTGGCCAGCCATTTCGAATGTAATTGGTGACCTTCTGGAGGTGGCTGTCTGACGTGGTGTGCCGCCGAAGTTCTTCAAGGCGCCGTGGAGATATCACTTGTAGGGCCATTACCTCGAACTCAGCATGGTCAGCATCTTGTGAGTCAACGTTGTGTTGTGGCGCACGAGAGAGAGTGTCGGCCAGGTACATATGTTTCCCTTTTTTGTAGGTGAAGGTGAGGTCAAATTTCTGTAACTGCAACATCATGCGCTGCAAGCGCGCTGGGACTGTGTGGAATGGTTTGTTGTGAATTGTGACAAGAGGCTGATGGTCAGTCTCGATCAGGACAGGCTTGCCATAAATGTAGTCATAGAAACGGTGGCAGGCAAACACTACAGCAAGTAGTTCCTTTTCGATTTGCGCATATCTTGTCTCCGTCTGTGTCAACGTGCGTGATGCATATGCTATTGGATTTTGGTCCTGGAGGCACGCAGCTCCGAGGCCATGCTGGGAGGCATCACAGGTGAGCGTTACCGGCTTTTCCACGTTGTAGTAGTGAAGCACGGGTGGGCTGGTGATGCATGCCTTCAGTTTGGTGAATGCGTTCTGCTGATGCTCTGTCCAGCTCCACAGCACGTCCTTGTGTAGCAGTTGTCGCAGAGGCGATGTCAGTTCGCTCAGGTTTGGAATGAATTTTCCTAGGTAATTAATCATTCCTAGAAAGCGTTGAAGAGCCATTTTGTCTTCTGGAGATGGCATGTCACTGATCGCCTTGATTTTTTTGGGATCTGCTCTGAGGCCCTTGTCAGTGAATGTGTGACCGACATAATTCACCTCCTTGAGCCCGAATTTGCACTTTTTCGGGTTCAATCTGAGTTTCAATTGTCTGGCGCGGTCCATCACCTTTCGCAGGTTAGCCTCGTGTTCTTCAGGTCCTTTGCCGCCCACTATGATGTCGTCCACGATAATGGCACACGGATATCCAGCAAATATTTGTTCCATAGCCCTTTGAAAAACTTCTGATGCTGTACTGATGCCAAATGGCATTTTCAGGAATTTGAATCTGCCATAGGGAGTTGCATGGGCGCAGATAGCTTTTAAAAACTGGGGGGGGACATTTTCACAACAAACCGTCCATTTTCACAACAAACGGGGGGGGGGGGGGGTTATTAGGCTATTACCTGATTATAATACACTGAATATTAATATTGTTAGTCGCTATTCATCTTCCGCTAAATAATTGTATTTGCTTTAGTAGCCTAGGTCTACTACATTAAAAAAATAAATCTTGATTAAAAAATTAAAACATCACAAATGTTTAAACCGCTCCAGCTTCTACTCAGAATGTGCACGAGTCTCCCACCAAGACCCCGCCCCAGTGCGCGCTTCTAAACACCTCTCCCATCCCATCAGCAAGTGCTACTTTCCCAACCAATTCAAACTTTAAACAGGAGAACTGTCAACAAATTTCACGTTGTATTAATGTAGGCCTACAGCAGGCTATGCAACAGTGTGTGATTTATGGCTGTAGAAATTTTAAGACGACCAGTCTCGCAGTGGTTTTGCATGCAAACATGAGTCCAGGCGCGGTTTGGGGGTGTCTGTGATTGAATTGGTAGGCTAAGCAAGAAACTGGGTAACCAACTCAAACTAGGCTATATGGTCTCCTCCAGATTAGACATTTTTGATAAAAGCGACTTAAATTGTGATTCTTGCTCTTCAGACAAGCTCTCTGCCACTAGGCTACTCGTCATTTTTCTACCACGCTGCGTTGTATCCTTCAGTTCACTTCACCACTTAATGCAATCCACACGCTTGCGTTGTACCGCCGTTTAACAACAATCCACAGTAAATGCATCCAACAGAATGGCACCACCGCAATCATCATTCCAAAAATCCGTAAAAAAGACATTAAGTCCGATGTTCACAGCATAGGCCTAGGCTACAAAACAAGACACGACAGCTACTTGCGTTGGCTTTGATTGACAGCTGGCATGGCATGGCCCTACAAAGCTGTCTTTTCACTCGAAAACAGGTCCACGACAGAGACAAAAAAAACCCTTCTGAACAATTAACATCTGTTAACTTCAGTTAGGCCTACTACAAACAGCGTCACAGCGGATATGAACCCATAGTGACCTTACCTTAAAACGTTGTCTTGAAAGCAGCTAAATCCCAACTTTTAATCCATGCGTTCCACCACCATCGTTCACGTTCCACAGTTTTTGTAATCCACATCACAGTTAGCAAGAAAGGACTGGCTTCGACATTAACTTTAATTACAAAAGCAACTGGTCTGAGCCACAAATATAATGTAAATATGACGCCTGCTCTTCTCCACTTCCTGAATCTAGCCCTGTCAAAAGCCAATCACCGTGAGAAGCAAAAAGTTTATGGCGCTTCAAATCTGGGACTTCAGTGGCTGTTAGCCAATGACAAAATAGATTTACTGCCATTAACTTCAATGCATTTGCTTAATTCTGCAATACCTCACCACACCATCGCAAGCATAGAGATTCTATGTCGCTACCTGGTGTCACTGTTGAGTCAGCTGACAGTGAGCTGACAGAGCCGTTTATAGAGTGTAATGCCGTTTTTTTGCCACATATGAAAGTGAATGGTCCAGGGAGGCGCTATTTCGCACATTGCAAAATGCAAAGGCAGAAATCAGATATTTTGTCCATAAAAGTGAGGGGGACGGGTCCACGTGAATGAAAATCTGGGTACGTCATGTCCCCCCCGTCCCCCCCGCTATCTGCGCCCATGGGGAGTTGTGAATGTGGTGCGAAGAGATGAGGCCTCATCCAGTCTGACCTGCCAGAATGAGCTCTTTGCGTCCAGCACAGAGAAAATGGTGGCACCCGACATCTGGGCCGTGACCTCCTCCACTGTGCGCATTGGATGGTGAGGACGCATGAGGGCCTGGTTTAGGTTCCTGGGATCAATGCAAATGCGAACGTCCCCTGTCTCCTTCTTGTGCGTAGCCACCATGTTGGACACCCATTCTGTGGGCTCGTCCACAGGTACGATTACTTTTAATTCTTTCATCCTTTGGAGCTCTTGCTCTACTTTTTTCTGCATTGCCGCTGGAACACGGCGTGGAGGGCTGACAACTGGTGTCACATTTGGATCCACTTTCATCGAGTAGGTTACAGGTAGGTCACCCAGTTCATCTGTGAATAGATCTGCATAATCTTGAAATATTTTCTCAGACAGTGTCTGATCCTGAACAGTGTCAATGTGATACACTTCACTGCTGAAAGTGACAAGTTTCATTTTCAGGCTGTCCTGTAAGCCTAGAATGGACTGTACATTTTCACTTACTACTTGAAATTGGAGACTGTGTTGTTCTTCCTTCAGCCCGCACCGTAGTGTTACTGCACCAATTGGTTTGATCAGAGAACCACCGAATGCTACAAGTTTGATTTGTTTGATTGGTGTACACAGTTCTTCATTTCGTTTTATCTGATTGTATGTATGAACAGATATGACGTTGCATTTTGCCCCTGTATCGACTTTTAATTTCAGGTTTTTGTCATTGACTGATACGAAACAGTGTCCTTCCTTGTCATGAGCATAATTGTTTTTGCCTTGCTCACTGTGTAAGGACAAGCCATCGATAGTGAACGTCTCCTCGTCAGCTTCGGAATCTGATTCAGCGCAGAGTTGATGCACCTGTTTACTTGCCGTGCTTGATTTGGCAGATCTGCATGCGCTTCTGAAATGGTTCAGTTTGCCACAGTGATGACATTGCTGTCCTAGAGCTGGGCACTGATCACGCTTAGCCTGATGAGTTCCACCACAATTTCTGCAGTTTGTAATTGTTAAGTTGTCTTGTTTTGTAAGCCGTTTAGTCTGTCTGTTGAATCCTTTTTGTTTTACTTGTATGGCGTCGACACTGGCAGTTGCCGCGTTTTTTTGGGCAGAGAGGGTTTTTGTGTGCTTATCTGTGAGCTCGCTAATGTGACAGAGGCGTACAGCTTTGGAAAGTGTGAGCTCGGTTTCTTTCAACAATGTACGTCTGACGGTGTCGCTACTGATTCCGCAGACCAGTCTGTCACGTATTAGCTCGTCTTCTAATGCACCAAAGTTACAGTTCTTTGCCTGGTTTCTCAATGTACTCACGTATGCCTCGACCGTCTCGCCTGGCTTTTGATTTCTGGTGTTAAAGTTGTGTCTCTCCATTATCACATTTGTTTCGGGGTTGCATATTTCTTTGAATTTTCTTTTTAAACATACGGGATCTTCCCTTGACTCCGCTGGCCTTATCACCGCGTCATCGTCACCGAGGACTGCGGGTGCATACGTGAATGTCCGCTCCCTTTCTATGGCTTCGGGCCCCGCAAGATTAAGGAGTATGTAGGCTCTGGTCCTGGCTGGTTTGTCGCTATGAGCAGCAGCAATAAAGATGTCGTATTCGCGTTCAAACCTGCGCCAGTGCTCCGCTACGTTCCCATCAAAAACAAGGGGGTCCGGGCGTCTGAAGCCGTCCGCCATGGTAGCTTGTATTTGCTAAGTAGAACTAGCTTTAGTCAGCCTACCGTCGTAATGTCTTGACTTGGATCCAAAGCAGTCTTTGATTTCGATGTGGGTGTTCATATCAGTTGTCCCTCTTCTGACACCATGTAGTTTGACTCGGTTCTTAGTCACGAAGAGATGATGAGTTGAATCAAAGTTGTAGTTTATTAATAATTCACATGACTCGCATATCGGACATTGCTTCAGTTCCCGCTGGTACTATACAACAAGATCCCGTGAGCTAGTCTCGCGATACATTAAAGGTAGGGTTGGAGATCTTTGAAAAACGGTTCCTGTGAGCTATATTTTTGAAAATACACAGCCCGCCTCTCCCTTCAGCCCTCCCCTCAAAGCCACGCCTTCAAAACACATGAACGCGCATGCAGTCTGTCAAGTGTTCGGATTATCCCGGGAACCCACGAGAGCTCACGAGGCGGGGGGGCGGGCTAGAAGCCACGACAAAGCGACTAGCCAAGCTAACTTCCAGCCATGGCACTGTCTCCGGCTACGGTAAGAATGTTCAACATCACAATAAACGCACAGGCCGTCATGGTTGCCATTTCAAGAAATATTGATGACAGTAGATGTATACTAGATTAGTTATTGAACTTGACTTGATACGTGTTACTTAGATATCTCATTCTAACTTCCTAACACTGATGACAGATGCTATACTGTCATCCCTAGACAGTAGTTCTAGCCAGTAGCTACAGTACTGACACATGGATTTATTTTGACAGATGTGTACCGCAGTATACATTTTACTATTGTATTTATATATACCCGACACCACAATCCGTAGTGTTTTAGGCTATGACTTCAGATTTCACTTGGGTTGTCGCACGCACAGACACAGGGACAGAGGGAGTAAAGAAAAACAACCGAACTGATCAACGCTAATGAAATTGTTTTGGCTGACGATATTTTCATATGCTTTAGACCTTCCACGACCACGAGAGCTCCAGCTCTGACTTTCCTGGCCCATCACAATCATAACGACCTAACAGCCCACTAGGACCGATGGCCAGTGATGGAGGAGGAGGAAGATAGACGCAGCAGAGGTTGGTTTGATTAGGGAGACTCCAACAGAATTGACGCCCTGCTAACTGTAAGGATGTACATTCATCCCTCAATAACATTGTCCTGCTGTATTCCTCCAGATGTGTAAGTATTGTAATGGATGTTATCACAACGGATGTACTCTATATCGCAACACGAGTAGGCTACACGAGTACACCTGTTGTGACAACCATTACAATATTTCTACTCCTATGAGTAGTAGTGTGATATTACATGGTTGTAGGTACACAACACCAGTGGTAGTTCAAGTACATCCATAAAAGCCCATCTACTTCATACATCTGTGTAACCCCTGGCACAACACCAGTTTGTAAGAAATTGACTGAAAACGTTGTATGCATATAATTGGCACATCTTTATTTATATACACAATAATGATTGCTTATGTCCATATTGGTCTTATTGTCAATAGAGTTATTTAGTCCCAATCATGTAGAAAATGCACTACATAAAATGTATTTATTGCTTTGCAGGCCTTGATTCAATCATTGAATTTGAAGCAATCCCATCGGTTACTGCAGCGTGCCCTGACCCGTGACCCCAGTTTGATGTTCGACCTGGCACATGACATCTGGTCCTCAGTCACAGCCCAGTAGCACAACCAACCTGGCGCCTCTGCGCAATCTGTAAGGAGATGCCCATGAACATTGAAAGGAAATGCTGTGGTGTTCTCAGTTTTGATAAGACTTTGGGCTGATGTAGGACCAGGTGAGAGAAACGGTCTCTTCAGGCATGCAGCCTGCAGACAGTATGGGGCACTTGAACAGGGCTGACCTTGTAATACACAGTACAATACCCAGGATTAGCCAGGGTTACCCTGCTCCACTAGAGCAATATAAAAGGTTTATACAGAGTACGGTATAAAACACACAAACCGGCAGTGTGCAGACTTTTATTATTTTTCATTATCTGTAGGAGCATTCATCTGTACATCTCACCTTTTTGGTTTGGAACCACGTTTGTCTTGTTACCATTGTTTTTTTCATACATAGAAAATAAATGCAACCTGTCAAATGTTCTTCTGATTGTGGTCTTGTGGAATATATAAATTATGTAACCATGCATTTTCAGTCAGAGAATGAATTTAAAAAAAAGCCACACAGTCAAATTGTGTCCACCAATATTTACTGTCATTGAAATGTATGGACAATGACACTAGATACATTACTTTATACTATATTTACAGTTGTCATTACCACACAAAAACTCTGGGAAGGTGGGTAAGTGCAGCAACTGTGAAGGGCCTGGTTTGAGGTTGGAGGCGTCTGTGCTGTAAAAAGATAAACAGAATTAGAAATCACATATCTGACAGTAGCTCCAGTGACATTTTAAATGTAAGTAACCTGGGTTGTTGGGGCAGGGACACCAAAAATAACTCCTTTATCTGGGCTCACCTGGTTGTGAGTGTCTGCGGTCAGCCATCCCTCTTAGGGTAGAAAGTCTTCTGCGCAGGACGGTGCCCTGAAGGTTGACGTTCACAGTATGCAGCCTTCATGTCCTGAACTTTTATTGTGCAATTTTCCATATCTGTAACAAGCAATGTGTTAGAATATATTAGGGCTTCATTACATCAAATTACACAGCAGGGTTTTACAGGGTGTTGGCTACAGTCCCAGGACCTAAGTGGACTTGTGTGCCTTGCTCAAGTGCACTTCAGCTGTGGATGGAGGTGTAAGTAGGGAGAGGTAAGGATGGGATTTCAACCTGCTTCTCTCTGGTCTTAGGACCACCTCTCACCATCAGGTGATGGCTGGCTGCTACCTCAAATTTCATTCATGGCCCTAGTTATGTTCTGTAATCAGCATTGTTTTGACCTTACACAAATAAATGTAAATGCATTCTGCACCATGGGGGGCTGTGAAGACCTTTGAGAATATTTGTAGAACTACATACTGAATTGAGCCATCCGCCTTTCTCTTGGTTGGTGTGTTGAGATGGTGACTGCAGTCCAGGCTTCTTGGATTGGAGGAGAAAAGCTGTGGCTTTTACTGGCATAAGTATGTGGTTGTGGAAGGACCCTGTCGGCTGTTGACCTGAGGGAAAAAAGAGCACAAATTGCATATTAGCACAGAGCCCATGCTTAGACCATAGACAGATAAATCATCTGGCACAATCTGCATGCAACCAACAGAACCTAGAAAGAGAAAGATTAGCAGCAATACACAAAGGGGACAAGTATACAAAAACATGCAAAGTGTTCTGATAAGGTGCATGGAGGTAGTCTGTGTTGATTCCAGCAACCTCAAAGACTGAAAAGTGTCCCAGTGTGTTGAATTGAAAACTTGGCGCGTGCGCGCGCACTCATAGGAATATCATAATTTAGTGCAGTGTTTCTCAACAGGGGTGCCGGGGCACCCTGGGGTGCCGTAGGGCCCCCTCAGGGGTGCCGCGGAAACGTGGCTGATAAATAAATAATATAACATAAAACATATTTGTCAAAAGTTAATGTTAGTCAGTGGAATCTTTGATCTGCCATTTACGCACAATAAAGTAAATATTGGTCACCCCAGCTGCAACTTTGAACGTAGGTCGTGCTACTAGGTTGTGTGTCTCCTAATGTGTTACATTCTAAGCTTGTGTGGTATCGGATGTGATGCTATATGGCTACTTGGTTTGGGGTGCCTTGAAATTGTTCATGATTTGAAAGGGTGCCTTGCCTAAAAAAAGTTCTGTTCGCTTTTGTCAGATAGAACCATTGTTTTTCAAAGGCAGATCATTCCAAAAAGGATAGTAGTATCTGCAACTGGACGAAATTACACCCACAAACATGAATAAAATAAACTACCAGTGTGCGGTGATTCATTCTTCATTTACTTGGCAGCCTTGATATGTTGTGAAACAGGAGCAAGGAGCAGCTATGGAAAACACCACACCTTGGAATGGACAAAGCAGAACATTTCAATATAACCAGGGTAAAACAAATAATGTACCGGCATCTCCATGTGATCATTCAGTGTAGCCATCACAATAAAGATCTGCCGTGTAGCCGTCATGGTCATTAGGTGGTATTTATCAAATGCAAAACTACCGTCTTCTCAAAAACGACATCAGCGAGTTAACAACATTACACCCACAATCATGTAAACATTTGAAAACCCAAGGCAATCTATTTTGCAATGCTGGAGCGGCGAACAGGTTGTGCTTGTGCTTGCTACTATTACCAGAGTCATACAACAGAGGCGTACCAAAGCAAAACATGCAAACGATATATTTTTGTAAACCACTAGAAAGACATGGGCTTTGCTGGTCAAAGTAATGTGTGCGTAAACATGGTAGGTTACTTACTACGGGGTGGATCCGTATTTAGCAACTGAACGCGGATGGAGAAGGGGTGCTTCCGTCCTCCTCCCAGCTGGTTTGTCTGGCTCGTTCGCACAACTAGCAGCAAAACACACAAGAGTAACCGTCTGAGTTACACATAGCAATTCTGAAAACGTGTTCATGTGCACAGAATAAATGCCACAGGGGGGGGGGGACACAAAAAAATAAAGCGATTGAGGTAGCAGCTATGTTAAGCAAGGTAGCAGCTAGATATGTTGGAGCTTGAGCTAATCCTCTGACCCCTCTCAATGGATACTTGCTTAAAAAAAGACACCACTGTGTCCTAAACCAATTCACAAAATATTATACAGACAAATATATTATCTCACCTCTCGATTAGAAATATGGTCACCAAAGCGTATTTGAAGCCGCTGCCGTAGCCGACATCTGTGTCCAAGAGTGTCAGGTCCCATTTCAAATTTTCAGCCCGTGTTGGAGTCTGGTCTTGCGAGTCCGATGATAATCCAAGGGAGTATGTTATCCTGACATGGTTACCGGTAGTCTAGTGTTCCAAAAGCCAAAGTTCTTCCTGTAGCTCTGCAAAAGCCACCAAAGTTTCCAAGTAGCTCAGCCTGCTGCTAACTCTCGTTACCTTGCTACTAGCCGAGTGATGATGAGCCTTGTCGCGTGTGCATGAATGATGGGGGCGGGGTCGGTCAAGTTCACGAGTCGGTGAACGCGCAGGGAGGAGGGGTGAGTGCTGGCGGTTGATGGACGTGTCAGAAACCAATAGAAGTGATGATGAGTATTACTTCTATTGGTTGCCGTTTTCTTCTGACTACGCCCTCTACACTGGACCAAAAGATTTCGGTTTTTTTCCAAACACTCTATTTCAATGGGTGCTATGGCGTCATGAGGAGTTTTTCAGATGATATGGTAAAATATGTGCCAGAAAAACATCTCCTATCCCACCTTTAACCTGAACAGTCCAATAACAAACAGCACAGCTGTCTACACATTCCATTCCATTCTCCATCGGTCATGGAGGTGACTGGGGAAATAGGGAGCAATAGAGAGGTATCCTCTTCACCCCAACATCAGCCCCACAGAGACATCCTCTACAGCCCAATTCCAGCTTGTACAGAGACAACCTCTCAACACCAACGCTGCACTCCAGAGGTATCCTCTTCACCCCAATATCAGCCCCACAGAGACATCCTCTACAGCCCAATTCCAGCCCCACAGAGGCATCCTCTTCACCCCAATACCAGCACTCCAGAGGCATCCTCTTCACCCCAATACCAGCACTCCAGAGGCAGCCTCTACAGCCCAATAGCAGCCCCACACAGGCAGTGACTACAGCCCAAAAAATATCAGCTTGTACAGAGGCAACCTACAGCCCAATACCAGCACCCCAGAGACAACCCCTCCACACCAACATCAGCACTCCAGAGGCATCCTATACAGCCCAATACCAGCCCCACACAGGCATCCTCTTCACCCCAATACCAGCACTCAAGAGGCATCCTCTCCACTCAAAGAGTCAGTCTCTCCAGAGGCATCCTCTTCGCCCCAATACCAGCACTCCTTCTACCCGAAGAGTCAGTCTCTCCAGATCACAGTAATATGAACCCGGGCCCACAGAGGCGGCCTCTCCAGTCCAGTATTAGACTCATAGCGGCAGCCTCTCCACGCTAATATCAGCTCCACAGAGGCATCCTCTACAGCCCAATACCAGCACTCCAGAGGCAGCCTCTCCACCCGAAGAGTCAGTCTCTCCAGTTCACAGTAATATGAACCCGGGCCCACAGAGGCGGCCTCTCCAGTCCAGTATTAGCGCCACAGACACACTACAGCCCAACACCAGCCCCAACAGAGACATGCTCTACAGCCCAACATCAGCCCCACAGAGACAGTCTCTCTAATATTAGCCCCAGAGAGGATGGCCTAGGCCAGGGGTTCCCAAACTTTGCCATGACAAGGCCCCCGATATACCAGTAGATTCCAGCCAAGGCGCCCCTGAGCCGTGCCACACTATTTTTTCAGTGCACCCAGTTTCACAACTTGATGAAGTTGGTGCCTTCCTAACCCATTCAAGTACTACAGATAGCATAATGCATACAGAATATAAGCAATGTAATGAAGAAAATGATTCCACTGGGATTTTGGCTACTGAAGTTATTCAATTTATTAAATTATTCATTTTGTTTTGCGATATTTTCTCCAGTCAACCTGCCGCGGCCCCCCTGGCATACCCTCGCAGAAACCCCAGGGGTCCCCGGCCCCCACTTTGAAGACCCCTGACCTAGGCATTTGTGGTCTTCATGGTTCCGCTTAATGTGTGTGGCGATGGAGATGCAGCATCTGTGTGTGTGTGTGAGTAATGTCTGCCTGATCATGAGTCATGCCGGGTGGACATGGGGGTGAGGCAGGTTTTTATTTTTTTTCCATTGACTGCACTTTGGTGAGTAATTGAGGACGTTTCCCCCATAAATCATGACGTGGATGTGCCTCTAGCATCGGAATCACAGTGGCTTTTGAAAAAGTCGACTTAAAGGGAATGAATTATGTCAACACGCTTCTCTCCCTTCAACCACCCCACCACTTCACAAAGATCGTCTGTCCTTAGAGTTGGTTGGTTGAATCACTGATTTTCATTTCGTGTTTCTTTTTTTCTGTCTTTCTTTCTTTTGAGGGCTAGCAGAGTTCAAGGAAACCAGAGGCCATTCTGGGTAATCTGACTTTGCAGTTTCTGTGGAATTTGCTTAGCTGAGAGTGTGAATGCATTGCACACACGGATGCACACACACACACACACACACACACACACACACACACACACACACACACACACACACACACACACACACACACACACACACACACACACACACACACACACACACACACACACACACACACACACAGGTACAGGTCCAGACATCTGTTACAAACACAATTCATCCCTCCTGTTGGATCATGTGCTTTTTTAGAGTAAATTTCTCTTTTTTGCAAACATAAAGAAATTTAATCATGAGGGTTTGGGGGGGGGGGATGGGGGGGTTCACTGTGATGATTCAGTGCTAAAATTGCTGGCATAAGTAAAGAGTAGTGGACTCAGAGATGACTTATGATCATTATTTCCCTATAGAGAAGTGGCGTCACTGGAGGAGAATCACTTCTCCTTTGTGGAAATGTCTTGACATCTGAACAGGACATTTGAACAGCTGAATATCGTCTTGGAGGCTTATGGAAAGGAGGTGAAAGTGAAAATTGTAAGGACTCTGAAGTTTGAACTAGTGTTTAATGTTTGTAACATTTTGAAAAAAAAAAGATCAGACGTATTAGAAATCTTCAGGAATGAGTCCTAGACGACCTCTTATTAACTTTGCTTTCTGCAAGCAGCGCTTGTATATATCAGGGCGTCTCAAAACAAGAGGCCTGTGGTAACATTCATTTTCAGAGATTCATAAAACTTGTGCATTGGTTTGAGAATAGGTGGTAACAAAATGATGAAAGTGATATCTGACAGAAAACACTTTATTTTGTCACCACCTATTCTCGGATTGATGTACATTGTCGATGCTGTGAGATCTGCAACAATCACCAGAGAGCAATGCAGCCATTGTAAATGAATATACAAAAAATACTTTACAAGTCATTTATAGTCGCCTGTTATTCTAAAGTGTTACCAAAATACAAAACAATTCAAGAATGTGATGATACATTCTATTACTATTTGGAAATGACAATCAACACCTACTGTAGTATGTTGCAATAATTTCAAGTGTGTTATATATTTTTGTTGGGACACCATAGGCCCATATACACTCAGTGAAAACTATGTTAAAGGTGGAGTATGTAGGATTGTGGCCAGAGTAGGCCTTGCCGGTATGCTGCACATTGCAACTATGATGCCCATTCCCAAATTTGATCTTTTCATTAATATGTATCAGTAACAAACTTATATTTACTTGTCTGACCTAAGCACACTAAGTTTTGCAGCTAAAGATGTCTATTATGAGATATTTAAAAAGACGGAGAAGATCCACCTTTTCATAATGAATACTTAGAGGTTAATGGTGGTGGAGAGTAAACTTCTAAAATGTTACATAATCTACCTTTAAGGCAGGTACTGTAGGGAATACAGTGCATTGTCCGATTCCCAGAGGACAGGATGTCTGCTGGGGCTCACACTTGGCAGGTTGACGGCCAGTTCCGATATTACTGACAAATGCCTGTCTGCCTGCCTGCCTGCCTGGATGTGTATGCCTGGGGCCATTCACTGGGAGTGATGCTATACCTTGCAATTACCAGGAACGCGATGGGCCACGCTGGAACCTTGACCACAATCTGTCAGCGAGCCCCCTGAGAATATGTTGGGGGCATCTGCAAGTTAGTGGGGACGTATGGGGGAGGAAGTTGTGGAACGCAGGAAATGATGAGGATGACATGAGGGCTACACTTCTACACTATGGATAACAACATGCAACTCTTGTTCCTCCTCCCCGAACTAACTTATTAATGATGGCCCTGAACTGTATTGTATTGTACAGTACTTTACTGTAATGTGTTGTATTGTGCTGCACAGTCCATCATCTATCATCTAAAATATAGATTAAGACTTATACATGCAATGGAATACTTCTTTTAATCATGTCATTATCATTAATAGTTCTGTGTGCATGTGCATGAATGAACACACTTGTCATTCGTGCACGCACACAGAGAGAGAGAGAGAGAGAGAGAGAGAGAGAGAGAGAGAGAGAGAGAGAGAGAGAGAGAGAGAGAGAGAGAGAGAGAGAGAGGAGAGAGAAGCCCACACATAGACTCACATCTAAATAATTCAGCAAAGCAGGAAATGTTGCTTGGTAATGTGCTGTCTAGTAGGCTACATGCGGCGTGTGCTGTTGATACGTCACATATACACACCGGGCCGGTAAACTCGTTCCCACTCCCATGGGCTGTGAGCAGGGCTGGACAGGTAATCTGGCATGCTGGGTATTTTCCTGGTGGGCCGACACAGTAATCATCGGCCTATACTACAAAGCTGGTTCAGGATAACTTAAGGTTAAGTTACGAGGTAAATCATCTATACAAGAGCTTTTCTTAAGAAAATGAGGTCTCCAGGCTCTTCTATTAGATGATTTACCTCTTAACTTAACCTTAACTTATCCTGAACCAGCTTTGTAGTATAGGCCCCAGGGGACGCTGCTTTTGTTTTTGTTTTTTGTTTGCTTGTTTGTTTAAAAATGTCCCTTAGAGACTGGCCCACAGTGCATCCTTGATATACAGTGGGCTGAGTCCATCATCGTTGTAGTATGGGGTTGGGGGTGAGGGGCTGGGGCCTATTCTACAAAGCTGGTTCAGGATGAGTTAAGCTTAAGTTAAGAGGTAAATCATCTAATAGAAGAGCCTGGAGTCCTCATTTTCCTAAGAAAAGCTCTTGTATTTGATGATTTACTTTGCAACTTAACCTCGTGTTATCCTGAACCAGCTTTGTAGTATAGGCCCCTTGTCTACTGTAGCCTATATATGCCAAATTGCCCGAGACGGTTTGTGGTCCCAGGCCAGCCCAGCGGCTGGGAGTATATTAAGCAAGAACATGACAAACCCTCACTCTTGCCTGTAGTGTAGTTGCACGCTATACAAGACAAGAGAGGAGAGGAGAGCCAGAATGAGTCATCGCAAGCTCTCCCTAAATGGTTTTGAGATTCGCTAAATCAGCATTACCATGGCAGGAAGGAATGGGAACGCTCTTGTAATAGCTGATATGTCACTTGAGTGTGTGTGTGTGTGTGTGTGTGTGTGTGTGTGTGTGTGTGTGTGTGTGTGTGTGTGTGTGTGTGTGTGTGTGTGTGTGTGTGTGTGTGTGTGTGTGTGTGTGTGTGTGTGTGTGTGTGTGTGTGTGTGTGTGTGTGTGTGTGTGTGTGTGTGTGTGTGTTGGAGTCACTATGTCCGGAGCAGTCTAATGACCCTCTTTATCAAGGCCCAAAGTGGAAAACATGATCGCCCTAAAATGCTTTACTCATTACGGGAATTACTGTAGATGTTAAATACTTCAGAGTTTATGCATTCAGATTATCAAAAAACGATGTGTCTATGTCTGAGTTATATTTCTTTTTTAAATCTGCAGGATATAATGGTAATATAACAGTAACAGCAAAAACAACAACAGCAAAAACACTAATAGTAATCATCATCATCATCATCATCATCAACATCATCGTCGCCGTAGTCGTCGTCGTCGCCGTCATCATCATCATCATCATCATCACCATCATCATCATCATCATCATCATCATCATCATCATCATCATAAATAGAATTGGTAATAAATCGGAATTTTATATAATATAGTTATTATAATATTATCCATTCCATTCATAATAGAAAGCTCTGCAGTCCATCTCCAAGTAAATCGTGACCTTACACCAAGGCCATGTGGTTGAATGGAGAGCCTATTTTTTCACTTCCTTCTGGAAGTGGATTCTTCGGTAAGAATTCATTATTTGTAGCACTGCACACATACTGTAGAACAGCGAAGAGATTGCAATGGAATGTGTTCTTGTTTGCCACGGAGAAATCTGGAGGAGTTTTGCAACACAGCGAAGAGATTGCAATGGAAGAATGCTGTCATGATCTGTGCAACGGCCGGCCGGCCTTGTTAAACTGCAGGAGACACAGGGTCAAAGGTCAAGGCAGGCATGGGGGAGGCGTGGGATGAGATGTGGTGTGTTGCACTGTTCTGTGTTGTGCTGTATTGTGGCATGATGTACTACACTGTGCTGTGCAACAGTATACTATGCTGTGCTGTCCCTGGCCAATTATTTTCCTACAAAAAAAAATCCCAATACAAAGTTTTCCCTTCTGTCCTTCAGGTTTGTCCAACTACGTTCTCCTGCCAGCCCTCTGCCTCATATTATATATCAATATTATTGTGATATTCATAACATATTGGAATGCACATGGTGATACTGGGACATAATTGTTTCTGTGTGTTTGACTGTATGTTGAATGACTGAGCCATTTTATAACTTACATTTAAAGCGATTTACGATTGAAATCTCAGTAATGTTCTACAACAGCATCTACGTGTATACAAGCGTTTGTCCTTGAGAAAACCTACATGGTTTTGCTTTTCAGATCCAAATCCTCAGGACCCCCAAAGCCGAATACATCACGTCTGAATCAGCACCGGCAGTGTCAGCAGTCATCAGCTTGCAGAGAAAAGAGGAAAAGGAAGACGTGAAAGGACTGAATGCATGTGCATGTCAATTACCATGCCTTCAAAGCCAGCCATTATTTAATGGTACATCTTTTCACAGGTTTTCAATTTCATGTTTGAATGCAAGCAGCACTGATGAATGAATCATAGATCATTTCAGTGGAGTCGCTGCCATAATAATTTGCCCTTGCTTGCTCGTGGGTATGGATTGACATGGGCATTATCTTTGCGAAACAGGTGGAAACAGCACCAGCTGCAGAGGGGAGAGATTAGCAGGCAGCCTTTTGACTCCCGCACACCATGCCTTATAATTACCTAGCAGTCGGAAGCCACGGCACCGCACCGACACAAATTTAGATTCCCATCTCTTTCTTTCTGACTGTCCTCGTCTCTGTCTTTCTGTCTCTCACTCTCACTCTCGCTTTCTCACTTTCTCTCTTTCTCTCTCTCTTTCTGTCTGTCTTTCTCTTTCTCCCTATCTCTCTCTCTCTCTCCATCTCTATGTCTCCCTCTCTCTCTCTCTTTCTGTCTCTTTCATTTGTACTCTTTCTCTCTGTCTTTCTCCTTCTCTTTCTCTTTCACTGTCTCTCTCCCGATCTCTCTCTCTCCCGATCTCTCTCTCCCTGTCTGTCTATCTGTCTGTCCGTCTGTCTGTCTGTCTCTCTCTCTCTCTCTCGTCTTAACCTTTCGCTCTCTTTGCACAGGGGTGCTCTTAGATAGCAAATTAGCCTGCTGCAGTGGCATTGATTGAATAGGAGGAATCCCATTTAGTTGCTCTTGACTCCAACGCGGCCTGATCTTTCCCAAACCAATCCAGTACAATCAGCCGCTGCATCGCTCTACATGCCAATGATGAGCGGGGCCTGTGAATAATGATGAGCATACTTTTGTATTCGTTCTAATGAAAATGTGTACATGTGGTGTGGAGCCATTATCTTGATCTCCTGTTACGTATAGGTTGGCGTGTCGTCTTAGCGTAAAGCAGAGGCTTACCTCTTAAATGTGCTTGTTAAAGACAGATCATCTTGTTCAGTCAGGGGCTTGGTAAAAATACATAAGAAATAGAGAAGAATTTATGTGTCAAATGATAGGCCTGCTGACTCTCACAGCTGCCTTCACCTCATCAGAAACCATCTCACACTCTGTTATACCAGCAGACGTTGCTATCCCCGTTGCTATCCCCTTAGCTTTACCTCAGCAGTCTATTTGTTTTAATGCTAAAAAAATCTGAAACTGCTGATAGGGACATAACACTCAATTTGGAGAACAAAAAAGGAAAGATGCGAGCAGCTGCTTTGAGGGAGTGCATAAGCCCTGAGAGTGAGAGATAAAACAAAACAATAAAAAAAAACAGTTTCTAAAGAAAACAAAAGGGGTTGTTCTATACAGGCTTCTGAAGGGAGAATTCCCCTTCTGAATTAGAATAGAGATCAAAGTAATGTCCCATACAAAGCACCAAAGAGGTACACGTAAAACTCCCAGTGCAATTTTGAGCTCCAGAAGTCTTCAAGAGCGGTGCACTTTTTTGTTGGTTAATGTCCTGAACAAAAGGCAGCGTTCTCGATTGAAAGAGGAAAAAAAATCCCCCCCACTAATACCCCTTCTGTTCAAAATCCCCCCTCATACCCCCTCTGCTCGCATCTCTGGTTCACCATCAGTGCCGGCAGGTTTGAGGGAATTCAGGGCAGCGTTTAGTGTTCAGAGCCAACACACACCGGAGGGGTTTGAGGTGATTAGGTGACCACATCCTGACGCTAGCCTTTGAACCCCCAGAGTTCGATTAGGAGAACAAGCACCATCGTGCGCTGAAAAGCAACAGCCCAGGATGGATGAACTTGTCATTCTTCAGGTTAAAGTAAGGGGAAAGGGAAAGAAGAGGAAGAGAAAAAAAAGGAGATCGCAAGAGGCAGATAGAACCAGGGCTGGTTTATATCCGAGAGGAATGCTCTGGGACGTGCCCTTCCTGACACAGGCCAAGGGAACTCTGGGTAATGGAACAGGAAGAAGAAGAAGGCGAGGGAGTGAGGCGGGGGAATGACCGGCCGAGCGACCGCAGAGAGCTGATTGCCCTCGTTGTTGACGGTTTTAATCTAGCAGTGAGATATCTGGTGACCGGGCCGAGGGCAGGAGAGGCCGAAGAGCATTTACAGTGCAAGCTATGCGCTCAAGATCACATGGGGTTATGGCCTAATTCACCAGAATATGGTAATTACACACAAGAAAATCATTTAACTTAGAGAGGGATGCGTGATTAAGAAGACCTATGCACTATTTTACAAATACAGTAGCCAGGGAACACGACAGGGAGTGGTAAATGGATAAGTTGTCCCAGGCCCAGGGAGAGAGGGGACCCAGAATTGGGTCACCATTACATTGTATGTATTGAAAGGGGGACCCTTTCTGGTGAATTTGTCCCGGGCCCAGTCAAACCTGTCAGCGGCCCTGACAGTAGCAGCAAATAGGCCTGTATGACTATCTCTGGATCGGAATCATGCAGTACAACAAGCATCCATTTTCACACAGATTTTAATAACACAATGTTTTAAATCCAATTGCTCTGCCTTACAGACAAGTCTACCTGTCCTCTCACAGTGGTCTTCACATCCTTGGGCTGACAGTTCTCCACACAGAAAACAGTACGTTCCGTTTTCCATGAAAGGACTTTTCCACATTCACAACTGTATCCTCCATGGCGGTCAGCAGGGCTGCTGACAGCTTTGGCTGGACCCAGGATAAAACCCTCTGACAGGGCCCCACACCCAATAGATTCAATATAACGAGGACCCAATTATGCCCCCCGACCTCTCTGGGCCTGGGACAGCTGACCCCTCTGTCCCCTCTTGTCAGCTTCCCTGGCGGTCAGCAGTCGTGTACTGTGCTGTAGTGTCACCGAGACATGGCAGTGCTGTAATGAGGGCTGAGAGGAGGAGGCAACACACAGGGAAAAGGAAAAATACATCAACAACAACAACAACAACAAAAACAACAACAACAACAACAACAGCAACAGCAACAGCAACAGCAACAACAGCAGCAATCAGTGTCAAGAACAATCACTTCTATCCCCTGTCCGTTTTGACATTTTTGACTACAACAAGCAGTGTTGATTTGTCAACAAAAAGAAGCATCTTTACTTTTTTGTTCATCTTGGCCTTCACCTTGACCCAAAATGGTCAGAACGGTTGACAAGATCATCTGTCATCTGCCATCGGTGTATTTCGTATATCGTTTCATCCATATCTGTCCATAGCTTTTGCTTAAAGTTGCTTAGAAACGCAAGGATAACAGACAGGTAAAACAAAGGAGCACAAAAAAAGAGCAGGATAGGGGTGTGTGGGTAACAATATTAAGCAGACCAAAAGACATTAGTGCCATTTCACTAGGCATCAAAAGGTTGACGCACAAGTCTGTTTCAGAGCAGAGTTGGGTATAAATCACTCTGCAGCTATAGGCAGGGTCGTCTCAAAGTATTTCGGGGCTCAGGCAAAGAGGGGCTTGGGGCCCCTTTTCTCTCTTCAAACTACTGGGGAGGTGCTCCCTTAACAGAGATTTTGATAACAATATCATTACACTTTTCGGTCATTGGATTTAGGGAGGTTTTGCCTCACTCACAATTTGTCATTGCTGCCATTTGAATACACGTCATCAATAATTAGCCATGGG
>NC_085880.1:12738999-12741499 GCF_034702125.1 Engraulis encrasicolus | reverse complement strand
TGTGTGTGTGTGTGTGTGTGTGTGTGTGTGTGTGTGTGTGTGTGTGTGTGTGTGTGTGTGTGTGTGTGTGTGTGTGTGTGTGTGTGTGTACAGGCATGTGTGTGAGTTTGTGTGTGCGTGTGTGTGCGTGTGTGTGCGAGAGGGAGAGAGAGAGAGAGAGAGAGAGAGCGAGAGAGAGAGAAGGAGCCATTTTTACATCACCCCATCAGACATTCCTGTGGTTTTAGGTCAGTACATAGCCACAGACACAAGTCATGACCACCGAGGTCACACAGACACACTTCTCTCTCTCTCTCTCTCTCTCCCTCTCTCCCCCTCTCCCTCTCTCTCTCTGTCTTAAACACACACACACACACACACACACACACACACACACACACACACACACACACACACACACACACACACACACACACACACACACACACACACACACACACACACGGGTAGACTGGTCTGGTCCAGTCATTGCTGGAGCATTTTTCCACTCTGATGAAAAGCACTTAAAATAGAGGACTAGGCCTGGGGAGAACTAATAGATGCCTAGGGAGAACTAACGGAAGCATAAGAGAGAGGGAGAAGGCATTACAGTACAGGACCTAATAGAGAAATAGAGGCCAAGGGGAGAACTAGTAGAGACCTAGGGGAGAACTAGTAGAGACCTAGGGGAGAACTAGTAGAAGAGTAGAGTAGCGATGGGTGTGTGCATGGGTCAGTCCTTGAAGACGCTCAGAGGAATATGTGAGTCTGTGTGTGTGTGTGTGTGTGTGTGTGTGTGTGTGTGTGTGTGCGTGTGTGTGTGTGTGTGTGTGAATGAGTGTGTGTGTGTGTGGACGTGGGATTGTGTGTGTGTGTGTGTGTGTGTGTGTGTGTGTGTGTGTGTGTGTGTGTGTGTGTGTGTGTGTGTGTGTGTGTGTGTGTGTGTGTGTGTGTGTGTGTGTGTGTGTGAATGAGTGTGTGAATGTGATGGTGGATGGGTCACCTTGGGTCACGACGGTCCCTGATGTCCAAGCGGGTACTGTAGAGGACTCTGGATGAGTCAGGCAGAAGACTGTGTGTGTGTGTGTGTGTGTGTGTGTGTGTGTGTGTGTGTGTGTGTGTGTGTGTGTGTGTGTGTGTGTGTGTGTGTGTGTGTGTGTGTGTGCGTGCGTGCGTGCGCGTGCGTGCGTGCGTGCGTGCATGCATGCATGCATGCATGCGTGCGTGTGTGCCTTTGTCTGTGTTTGTGTGTGTGTGTGTGCGTGCATGTGTGCACGCGCGCGTGTGTGTATGTGTGTCTTTCTGTGTGCCTTTGGGTGTGTGCGTGTGTCTGTCTTTGTCTGTCTGTGTGTGTGTGTGTGTGTGTGTGTGTGTGTGTGTGTGTGTGTGTGTGTGTGTGTGTGTGTGTGTGTGTGTGTCTTTGTGCGCATGTGTTTGAGAGAGAGAGAGAGGATTTACGGTAGCCCCATTAGTCTTATCTGGGAAACGAGTCTCCAGCGTGCCTCCCGGAGCACTTTTTATGGCTTTTTAATTTGAAGTGTCCTTACTCCTGAAAGGGTAATGTCTTCTGAGTGGCTGGCGTAAGTGGCAAAGGCACCCATTAACACCTGAGAGAACCAAAGGAATATTTCAAGACACGGTATAATCTCCAGTGGTGCTCAGTGCTCTGTGAATCTTAGGGACTGAGTTGAGGCTACGGGCATAAGCCTTTTTCATGCTTTGAACAAATGCTGATGCCATTATCATGACGTCCGTTTTTTCCCCCCCCGATAAGAATGTAAGCAGAATGGTCCAGCCATGGCTCAATCGGCTGGGCACTGATCTGCTACACTGGTGTCCCGGGTTCCAATCCGGTCCGGATCATTTGCCGAGCCTTCCCCATCTCTCCCCACTCACTTCCTGTCACCCTCTATACTGTCCTGTCATAAAAATAAACGCTTGAAGCCCAAAAAATATCTTAAAGAAAAGAATGTAAGCAGAAGAGAGAATCAACCTTTATTGTGTCTGTTGCAATGGCACCCCTAATAAGCTACAGTATGGTACAGCAAGTTACTGCTGAGTCATGTGAGTTCTCGTGAGAACCTACAGTAACTACTATAAACAGAGCAGCATGTTATCGTCAGCCGCTGTCTTCTGTCGAGATGGGGTGCTTCGTCGAGATGAGCTACCAATATGCTGTTACACATCACATCAGCCCCCCTAACCCAAACCTCAACCACTAGGGGGCGCTACCTGTATATTGTAGCCTACTGAAATGCTTTGGTAGCTTAGCTCGACGGGTAGTTTGTGTCAACACCCAAACCCTACCACTAATGCTACTGTAGTGTATTATGATGGTTTGGTCGCTCAGCTTGTTGGATTAGCTCATATCGACACGGTGGCAGCCCCAAGTGCGGACCATATGCTCTTGCTTCCTTATTAATTCCGAGTTGAAACTACTGTAGTGGAGCGCTCTGTCGTCTGCCGTCTGTTGCTCTGTAGTCCGTCTGCCTCAAAGTCAACTATAAATGCTATACGCGAA
>NC_085880.1:12731499-12733999 GCF_034702125.1 Engraulis encrasicolus | reverse complement strand
CCAGGTGACAGCTGAGAGGAGGAGGTGGTTAGTTGCCATTGGGGGGCGTTAGTCTATTTTGTTTTTTGACACTTCGAAAGACGCCGTGGGTAGGCTTATGATGAGGTCAAAGGGGCGTTGGGAGGCTTACGATGAGGTCCAGGGGGGCGTTGGTGATTGAGAACCACTAAACTGAAACAAAATCCCCCAACAAATACAGCATAGAAAATGGCTGGTGGGGTAGGACGGAAGGACCCTAGAACACCACACACCTCATCAGGTCCGCTCACAGCTTTCGTCTGACCCGGGACAAAGTCCTCTGACTGACCCCTTTGCCTCACACGCACATGCACATGCACATACACACACGCGCACACACACACACAAACATGTGCACGCGCGCACACACACACATGCGCGCGCACACACACACACACACACACACACATGCACATGCACACACACATACACACACACTAGAGTGTGGCTCGGGCCGTATTTTTCTGTCCGAGCCCGGCCCTCAGCCGACAGAAAAGTGATCGACCCCGACCCGAGCCCGAGACTATTTTAAATGTTTGTGTCCGAACCCGTTCGAAGCCCGAGACCACTGTAATAACAACAGAACCTGTGCGCAAGCAAGATTTTCTATGTGGGCTCCTCCATACTCAAAATAGCACGTGATAAATAGCCAAGATAGGCAAAGACGTTAGGATGAGGCAATTTGCAGTAGCCTAATTTAGTTACGCACGCATAGTAAGTATAAACACACACACACACACACACACACACACACACACACACACACACACACACACACACACACACACACACACACACACACACACACACACACACATGTGTCAGCGCACCTTATGTTTCCTTCGGTTAGACTAACCAGAGATGTTGGCTGCGGTGACCAAATGCATGGGAGGGGCGTGAGAGGATAAGAAAGGCGAAAACTAGGGAATACGTTTTGGATGCAGTCAGCACGCTATCGAAGCATTTGTTACGTTACTGTTAATGCAAATAAATCCCCGCGAGCCCTGTGAAGCTGCTGCTCTTTGTCGTTAAGAAGGATGGGCTATAATTTAACCCAGAAGAACCTGTTCGGCCCCCAAGAGAATGTCATTTCCCCTGATGTCCATGCGGTCAATATAAAATCAGGAAAGGTTGCACGCGCATAGTTACAACTGTACAGTAAAAGTGACAACAATTAAGAAGAACCTACGTGAAGGACATGATATGTCACAGCGGACAAAGTAGTAACAGGAAACCTCTCCTACCTTACTCCGGGACGTAGCTTGTGCATCTTCTTAGTTATCCATATTATGCTCCTTGCTAGCACATGCTGGAAATGTAATCCTTGGCGAACAATGCAGTGACAAACTTCGTCATTTTATGTTCAACATTCAAGACAGCCTCGGCATGCTAGAACATGGCCTAGGCTACACTAGGCCTACAACAAAAGACCACGCGTCCGCTGACAACTGTTGATTTGGCGCTTATTAAGAAAACAAGTTGACTAGGCATCCCTACTCGGCTGACTGGGAGTGAGCGTCCATGTCGCCACTGGTAACTGGCGCGCACATACAGCCAATAATAATCACTCGCACGAGTAGCCTACCAACATTTTCATTTATGCATATTCAATTATTTATTTTTTAATCACAAAACTGCCGTTTGCATGAACTGAAACGTTTCCTCTGGTTGCTTACAATTTTCACAATGTCTGTTTGCTTCAAGCCCGAGTCCGACCCGAGTCCGACAGATAGTCTATTTTTATTTTGTCCGAGCCCGGCCCGGCCCGTCGGGTTCCGACCAGGCCCGTCGGGCTTCGGTCGGGTTGCCATGCTCTGACACACACACACACACACACATGCACGTGCACACACACACAGACGCACACATACACGCAAACACTCGCACACATACGTACTCACGCATACACGCACACGCAAACACACACGCAAACACAAACACAAACACACACCTTCGTTGCAGCTAATCAATGTATTGAGGAGGCTGAGGAGAGAGAAGCGTGAATGGACGAGTGGTAAGATAAACAAATGGCGTCTAATTAGTGAACCCATGGGGCGATGAGCCTATTTAGTCGAGCAAACATCCATATTTACAACCTACTGGGGCTTAACAAACACATCCCTCCCCCCCAAACACCCACATTAACACACACATGTACACACACACACAAACATACATACACACACACACACACACACACACACACACACACACACACACACACACACACACACACACACACACACACACACACACACACACACACACACACACACACACACACACACACACACACACACACACACACTTAATTGAGAGTCCTCACCCCAGGGTTTCTAATTAAATATTACACACTTGTCCATCTGTTGCCATCCATTAAGTTTACAGTAATGTTCATCTCCTTCATGCCAAGCCCCAGAGGACACTGGCGGGTGGTGGTGGTGTTAATGTTGATGTGTTTGCAGTAGGTTTGGGGGGTGGT
>NC_085880.1:12708756-12731399 GCF_034702125.1 Engraulis encrasicolus | reverse complement strand
AAAGACAAAATCTTTTTTGGGATATGAGAGAATTCTAGAGCCTCTGATCAAAGATATTGAGATTCTTGAGCGTGATGGACTTTTCGTTCAAAGACTAGGGGCAAGCGTAACTGGCACAATTGTTTATGTTTCCGCAGACAATCTTGGGGCACATTCGCTAGCTGGCTTCAAGGAGTCTTTCAGTGAAGGCAAGATCTGCAGGTTTTGTTTAGCTGATCGTAAGGATATACAAATTTGTCCTGTGAAAAGTGGAAAGTTTACTCTCCGAACCCAGGAGTCAATTGATGACTGTTTGTCTACTTTGAAACAAAATGAGCATTTGAAAATTGTTGATGGTGTAAAGAGAGCATGTCCATTAGACCGATTACAATATTTTCAGACTGCAAAAGGATTTCCTCCAGATATCCTTCATGATTTATTTGAAGGGATAGTCAGAGAAGAGCTAGCCCTTTGTTTCAATTATTTCATTTCATGCAAGTTTTTCACTCTGGAAGATTTGAATAATGGCATTAGGACATTTCCTTACAGATTTGCGGACAAACTAAACAAACCTCACAAAATAACAAAGGCTTCTCTTGTCAAAGGGACCATTGGGGGAAACGGCCACGAGAACTGGACTCTGCTGCGGTTGCTACCACTCATAATCGGCCATTTGATCCCTGAAAATAACCAGGTATGGGGCGTGGTCTTGGAGTTGAAAGACATTGTTGAGATAGTATGTAGCCCAAAATTCTCAGAAGAATCTTTGTGCTTTTTGGAGTCCAAAATATCACACCACAGGAGCCTCCTCCGTGAGATTTTTCCTGACTATAGAATCAAACCAAAGCACCATTTTATTGAACATTATGTTTACCTTGTGAGGTGCTTTGGGCCTTTAGTTGACTTTTGGACAATTAGGTTTGAAGCCAAACATGGTTATTTCAAGAAGGTTGTGCGAGATGTGAACAATTTCAAGAACATTTTGCTCACTTTATCCACACACCACCAGCTTCTCCTTGCTTATAATCTTCGAATGCCAAGTGTTTTCAAGCCTGCTTTGGAAGTGGTGAATGTCACAAATATTTCACCAGAACTTTTGGAATTTTCTGTCAGGACTGCCATTCGACAGAAACACTCTGGTGTGAAGTCTGTCGGTTTAACCTCAAGTGTGATTGTGCATGGCACTAAATATTCTGAGGGCATGGTTGTATCTTTTGGACATACATGTGGACTTCCTAACTTTGCCAAAATTGTCAAAATACTGGTGCTGTCACAGAAAGTGTCATTCATTGTTGAAAATTTCACAGCCTGGTATATTGATCACCTCAGATGCTATGAGCTGTGTAAGAATGAGCCCCTAAACATCTCCATTGTAGACCCTCAGGACCTGAATGATTACGCTCCATTGTCATTATACACCATCAGAGGACGGAATTACGTTTCTCCAAAGGCTTTTCTACTTCAGTGAGGTGAGTATTGGTTTGAGTTTACTCTAATATACAGATATCCCAAACTATTGATCTTTTGCGATTCACATATGTGTCTGTTTTCTGTTAACATTACACTGCTATGCAGTGTAGTATGCTATGCATCCCCAAGTCAATCTGTCAATCTTTGGGTCATCTGTTGGCTATTACCTCCACTTTCTATCCATTGTTGAATTTGCACAACAGTAGGCATAGATTCCTAAATGTACGGGCTGATAAAGCAGAAGCATGATTGACCTGGGGTTACATTGTTGTGTTTTGCCATTCCTTTTGTTTTTATACATAATACCTTGTCTATAACTTTGTTCAAATATAAAAGTGTAGCACCCTACATGCATGCTTAACTTGGCCTTTTATGTCTTCTCTCTTTCTGTCATGACTAGGAATTATGCGGTTTCGTGTGATCATTGCACCAGATGACATAAGAAGACTCCACATGGAAAGCCTTCCGGACACGCTTGATGCATTCATCGATATACTGAAGAGAGAACTACGTTTGGATGGAACGCTGATAGTGCAATTTGAAGACCCAAGCTTCGGCAATGAATTATGCAATCTGACAAGCATGTCTGACCTGACCGAAGACACGACTACATTGAAGGTTTTCCAGAAGCATATCCAAGAGTCTTCAAATGTCCAGGACGCCTTCAATGATGATCAGCTGTCTGATTCCACACTCGACACTGCTAGCTTGCCATCAACCTCCTCTGGAGAATCAACTCCCAAACGCAGTGGATATCTACCAGACCCTTTCATCATTCCAAAGTTCCCAACAGACATAGAGTTGAGACTACGGCGTGGCAATGAGGCATATTTCAGAGATGGCTCTCTTTTGGAAGTGTCTAAATCTATGTCCAGTGCCATCCTCGATACATTGGCAGAGGCGCTGTTTGAAATAAAGACCCACCCTAACATTGGAGAGTGTGCCATTGTTGCGAAAGCTTTGGTGGAAAAATTTCCTTGCCTAAAAGAACCTGGCTCAACATGTGGGTGGTATGCCTGGAAATACAGCATATCCTTCAAAATGGGGAAATTTCAGGCAGCAGTTACGCATTGCTGGGTCAGTGGAGCTTTCTGTGCACAAAAGGTCAGCCTCCGGGGATTCCAAGAGACCACAGAAAGCCATGAGGTCAGAGGTGAACTTTCTGCCAGAACACCCTCAGAACAGAACCATGGAAATGCTTGAACAAGACCGAAACGATTTACAGAGTGAAATGAAGAAAAAGAACGTGGACTGGAAGAAAGTCGATGCCCTTATGGACAGCACCTTTTCACTGAGGAGGAAGGAGGTCATCAGAGAGGAGCCTTTGGTCAAAGATCTCAAAACCAGATGGCCAGCGTTGTTCACAGAGCGGCAGGTAGGTGCCATATGTTCTTAATGCATTATTATTGAAGTGAAATTGTAGTACATGCATCCTTTGTTAATAAGGTTTGTTAACATTGAGCACCAAAAGTCTAGTCCCTTCCTGTAGGGTCCATGACACTGAAGCATCAATCTCTAATATACTGAATAAGAATGGATTAAACATCTTCATCCTGTACTTTCACGAGATCACTGCTTAGGTCTGTTGTGTAACCTACTAGAAAAGGCGTAAGTTGGGTTCTCTTGTCTTTGTCTGTTTTTGGCCTTAATGCAGATTGAAGCAGAATTCAGACGGATTGTCTCCAAGAACCTGAAGCAGTCATTTTTTGACGGCCTGGATGAGTTGGTCCCAAGATTTCTGCGTGTTTACAGACAGAGGCAGTCAGTGAAGGAACTTCCGGCTATCCTCACCTCTCTTGATGATGATGTAAGTAATCAGTTCCTGGCAGAAGGCCTGTTGACTGTTCTATGACTGTACTTGACTATAGAAAAAATGTAATGATAACAAATATTTGGAGCGAAGTCACACTGAGATAGAGGAACAGATATAGAGCATGAATGAGAGGTGTACTCCTCATATGACAAAATTAAGGGGGTACACAGGACAAAAAAGGTTGGGAAACACTGCCTTAAGCTACCCTCCTGTTGCAATATATTTGCTATTTGACTTGTGTATTTCAATAGAAAACATCAACATTCAAGGTGACTCCACACTTTCAAAAGGTAGTGACTTGTGTACAGAAGTGTCAAAACTTGAAGTAAAAAAGGAATACAGTTTCCTTCCAATACAAGTAACTAATGAGTAACCAGTAGACCCTGTGCTTTTCATTAACACAGTCTGTCTCATGTGGTAAAATGGTGTAACAGCTTTGTAATGCCATGTGCTAGTGTTGTACTTGCATGACAAATTAACTTTTACTTTTGACACTGCTTGTGTAACACTGATTTCCTTTCTGGTTTGGATTCATATTGTTTTGTACAGAACTCAAATCAACAGAAGAGAGCCGTTGTTCTCCTTGCCCTGCCCTATTTTCTGAAGGAGGACCCTTCCAATTTCTTCAAAATCTG
This sequence comes from Engraulis encrasicolus, assembly GCF_034702125.1. NCBI lineage: Eukaryota > Metazoa > Chordata > Actinopteri > Clupeiformes > Engraulidae > Engraulis > Engraulis encrasicolus. The sequence continues at coordinate 12,727,502 of NC_085880.1, read as the reverse complement.
TAAGGTACGTGAGGAATGATCACTTGCTGATTTTTTTCATCCAATTGAAGCAATGACTTGTAGTTATAGAATGTGTTAATTGTACACTCCTGAGTGAAATCTTTCAACCAATTGAAAAATGAAAAGCATTTGATGGGCAGTCATGGGTGAGCGGTTAGGGCGTCAGACTTGCATTCCAGAGGTTGCCGGTTCGACTCCCGACCCGCCAGGTTGGTGGGGGGAGTAATCAACCAGTGCTCTCCCCCATCCTCCTCCATGACTGAGGTACCCTGAGCATGGTACCGTCCCACCGCACTGCTCTCCATGGGGCACCACTGAGGGCTGCCCCCTTGCACGGGTGAGGCATAAATGCAATTTCGTTGTGTGCAGTGTTCACTTGTGTGCTGTGGAGTGCTGTCACAATGACAATGGGAGTTGGAGTTTCCCAATGGGCTTTCACTTAGACAAGGTTGTGGGTATAGCTTCAAATTGCTAACCACTCATTTGTTGGTGCAAAGGTAATAAGTGAGTTCGCAATTACCGGCGCGAAATGCATTATGGGTAATATTCGCCATTTTGAGAGATAAACAAAACAGCGTTGCCCCGGGATACATTTAAACGCGCATGATATTTTATATAGCCGGGTTACTCCGAGCATGTAATGTTGACAACAAACAATTCACACAACCATTTAACAACCCCAAATTACTCAACATTTCGCTGGTAGGTCAAGGATGGTCTTGAGGTTGAAAACAAGACATTTTTGAACTTTTTAAGTGAAACCAGAATTAATAAACGAACTTGTTTTGGAGAGATGTCTGGTAACTAACAGAATGCTAACTATCCGGGTTGCTAGCTAAATCCGAGTATGTATAGTTCACTACAAACAATTCACACAACCATTTAACAACCCCAAATTACTCAAAATTTCGCTGGTAAATCAAGGAGGATATTAGGATTGAAAACAAGACATTTTATTTTACTTTTTAAGTGAAACCAGAATTTAATAAGGAACTTGTTTAGGAGAGATGTCTGGTAACTAACAGAAGACTAACCATCCGGGTTGCTAGCTAAATCCGAATATGTAATGTTGACAACAAACAAGTCACACAACCATTTAACAACCCCAAATTGCTCAAAATTTCGCTGGTAAATCAAGGAGGATATTGGGGTTGAAAACAAGACATTTTAGAACTTTTTAAGTGAAACCAGAATTTAATAACAAACTTGTTTTGGAGAGATGTCTGGTAACTAACAGAAGACTAACCATCCGGGTTGCTAGCTAAATCCGAATATGTAATGTTGACAACAAACAAGTCACACAACCATTTAACAACCCCAAATTACTCAAAATTTCGCTGGTAGATCAAGGAGGGTCTTGGGGTTGAAAACAAGACATTTTAGAACTTTGTAAGTGAAACCAGAATTTAATAACGAACTCGTTTTGGAGAGATGTCTGGTAACTAACAGAAGGCTAACCATCCGGGTTGCTAGCTAAATCCGAATATGTAATGTTGACAACAAACAATTCACACAACCATCTAACAACCCCAAATTACTCTAAGTTTCGCTGGTAGATCAAGGAGGGTCTTGGGGTTGAAAACAAGACATTTTTGAACTTTTTAAGTGAAACCAGCATTCATTAACAAACTCGTTTTGAAGAGATGTCAGTTAGCCCACACATAGCTAGTTCTATGTCTTCAGTACAGCTTTAGCACCTACATGTCCTTAAATTGAATGTTTCATTAATTTATTCAACCAGTTCATGATATAGCTTCACCTGTGACCACTGTCTGTCATCGTCTATCCATGAAACTTTATTCAAAACTTAATTCAGGCTGTCATGTTGATGGTCTCAGTCACCAGAATTGATAAGCGCAGCAACTGGCATAACGGAGAACGGCACACTTCAGCAATGGCGACAGTGCACAATGGCGGCGCCCATGAATCGCAATGCAATCATTCTAAAATCTACAGAAAGCACCACTTTTACCCCACTACGAAATCCACAAATTATGACATTTATTTACATCGTTTACTGGTGTGCAGCTCAGTGTCCTACCGCTTTGGGAAGGCAGGATCTGGTATCCACGCATTTGTTTATCTACCGTTTTGCGTTGCTAGGTCAATTTCGCGCAGGCGCACTAGTAATTGCGAACTCACTTATTGCAAATTGCTCACCACTCATTTGTTGGTGCAAAGGTACAGGATTTATAAGAGATGTCTAAGTAAAAGGAAAAACATTTGCATACTTTGTATTCCTTTCTTCCTTAACAATTGTTTTTCATCAAATATTTATATACTGAAATGTGTTTTGTGTATCCCTATGTATCTTGTCAATTTCCTGAGGAATTAATGCTGATTGGCTATGTTGTTCCTATTTCTTTGCTCTGTCACCAGCCAAATGAGGAGAGTGAAGCGGTCAAGGGAATGGACGTGGGAATCCTCATCCTTACAGAGAATGAACAGCGCCCTCTCCCCAAGGAGGTGATCGATGTCGCACTTGCCCTGGAGGAGGATGTCGTTCTCCGAAACCTCAAAGATGTGCCTCACGCGTTTTCATTGCTGATGGGTCTGCTTTATGGTCTCAACATCCACTACCCAAAAGGACTCAGGTACATGTTTGAGATCATACAGAAGGTGATAATGAAGATTGGCGCAGAGTCTTGCTCCTCAAGAGTTAATGGTGTCCGGAACAGGCTCATGTCCACACACATGTGATCGGACACGCATCTTGAAGTGACGTGCCTCAAGTGTTTTCATTGCTGATGGGACTGCTTTATGGTCTCAACATCCACTACACAAAGGACTCGGGTACATGTTCGAGATCATACAGAAGGTGATAATGAAGATTGGCGCAGTCTTGCTCCTCAAGAGTTAATGGTGTCCGGAACAGGCTCATGTCCACATACATGTGATCGGACACGCATCTTTAAGTGGAGTTTTATGCCGTTTTCTCTTTTAAGTGGTTTAGTTTTTTTATACTTTTGAGTTTGAAAGGTGAGGGTAGCAAGTCTGTTCAGATGACTGGACTTTGTTTTTTTCTGGCCCTTGTAGACGTGTCTTTTGTACATAAGCTGGATGTGGGTGAATGGTCCACAATATATACTGAAATCACTCACACTGGTTGGCAGATGCTGACAGACGTGGACACAGCAGCAGTAATAGTGAGGCTTGCATTTTTTATTTCTTTCATTTTTTTTTATTGTCTCACACAGATGTGAGTACCACCTTCTGTTTAATTACGACTGTCTCAAACACTTTGACACACACACACACACACCAGACGCTCAATCGCACTCACTGATGGCCAGACACTCAGATATACATAAAGACACGAACTCTGATCACTTAACAGTTTACTCACAAACAGTTACAGTGACTCTTATTTCCATTTATTTGTTTAGGGGGATAGCCCCTTGAGAAGATATCTTGTTGTCGAGGGGGTCCCCAATGTTTGTTATACCCCAAGTGATGATGCACAGGTTTTGAGCAATGTAGCCTGGCAACAGTATGATTATCCACTGCTGATTTAAGTTCTCTTGATCAAGGTCTTGTATTGATGAACCGCCCAAAAAAAAATCTTGCGGTTTTGTTTCCCAAAAGAGTTGCTCAAAAAGTTGCCCTGTGTCTTACCTTTACCTACTATTGCCAGAGATACTTTTGTGTTTAAGAGAGGAGGGTTGCAACCTGGTTCAAATGGCTTTGGAGGTTGCCATGTTTTGATCACCTTCTCTAGACAATTATACTGTACATGTGCTTTATCTTTTGATTAATTCACCCACACATATATTGCACATATGTGGACACAGCAGCAATAATGGTGACACTCATATGAGGTCATACAGAAGGTTTTAGTTTCCATGTCGATTTTACTGGCCTTTGTAGACGTGTATACTGTATATAAGCTGGATGTATGTTGTATTTATGTGTGGGTGAGTGAACCAAAATATATACTGAAATCACTCATACTGGTTGGCAGACACTGACACAGACGTGGACACAGCAGCTGGAATAGTGAGGCTTACTTTTTTGTTTTCGTTGAATGTTTTATTGTCTCACAGATGTGAGTACCACCTTCTGTTTAATTATGGCTGTCTCAAACACTTTGGCTTACATGCGCGCGCGTTCACACACCACACAAACACACACCACAATCGGGCGCTCTCACTGATGGCCAAACACTAAGACGTAAAGAGACAGACTAACTCTTATCAGTCATGCACGAACAGTTACAGTGACTTATGTTTTGTTATACTCCAAGTGATGATGCACAGGTCAACTTTTTGAGCAAAGTTGCCTGGCAACAACGTGATTGTCCACTGCTGATTCAAGTTTTGCTGATCAAGGTCCTGTATTGATGAACCGCCCAAAAAAAAAAAAATCTTGCCGTTTTGTTTCCCGAAAGTGTTGCTCAAAAAGTTGCCCTGTGTCTTACCTTTACCCACTATTGTCAGAGATACTTTTGTGTTTGAGAGATGAGGGTTGCAACCTGGTTCAAATGGCTTTGGAGGTTGCCATGTTTTGATCACCTTCTCTAGACAATTGTACTGTACATGTGCTTTATCTTTTGATTAATTCACCCACACATATGTAGACACAGCAGCAATAATGGTGCCGCTTATGTGCGGTCAAAAGGTGAAAATGAACATTTGTGTGAACATTTCCTCCTCAAGACTGAAGTGAATGTTGTCCGGAACAAACGTATGTCCATCTGTGATGGCAGACGTGTATATTATACATAAGCTGGATGTGTGTATGTATGTGTGGGTGAGTCAACCAAAAAATAAACTGACATCACTTTCACTGGTCAGCAAACGCTGATGCAGACGTGGCTTAAAGTGATACTGTCCCGTTTTTGGAAATGAGCTCATATTACACCTCCCCTTGAGTTAAATAGTTGAGTATTACCTTTCTCCTGTACTTTCAACCGTTCTCTGAGTACTGCAGTGCAAATTTTACCTCCATGCTAGCGGTTAGCTGGCGGCTAACTGGTCTCATAGGACTCAATATTAAATGCTAGCATGGAGGTAAGGTTTGTACTGCCATACTAAGAGAACAGTTGAAGGTACAGGAGAGAGGCAAAACTCAACTATTTAACTCAAGGGGGTGTATGAGCTTATTTCCAAAAATGGGACAGTAACACTTAAAGAAATTGCTGTTTTATTGCCTCTTGTAAACGTGTATACATGCTATCTTTGGCATCGTATTGTTTTCAGAAAATGTCTTTTTTTGCCACTGCTTGTATTGCACAATTGGGTATACATATGCCCACTTAGTGGCATTTACAGTGAAAGTGTTTAATAAATGTGGGTTGTTATTCATCTCATGAGTGAGTCTTTTGTGATTTTGCTGTACACCTAAAAAGAAGTTGGAAGAACTTCAATTTTGAAGGCAACCAAGGTAACACCTGAAAAAAAGTTGGAAGAACTTCAATTTGTTAGCTCAATGAACATATCAAGAAAGTTACCTTGGTTGCCTTCAAAATTGAAGTTGAGATAAATGCAAAACTTGAGTCAAGCCGACTGTATAAACATGTTGTACTGATGTAGAATAGAGTGGAGTCAACATAACCATTTGTTCATTCAATGCCAAATTAGAAGTTGGACTGATGTAGATTTCAGTGGGGTCCACACAAAAATTTGTCCATACAACACACAATTAGAAGTTGGACTGATGTAGATTACAGTGGGGTCCACACAAAAATGTGTCCATACAACACACAATTAGAAGTTGGACTGATGTAGATTACAGTGGGGTCCACACAAGAATTTGTCCATACAACACACAATTAGAAGTTGGATTGATTGAAATTGTTGTTCAGTCCACAAGACCATTTGTTCATACAACGCATAATTGGAAGTTGTTTGGAAAGCAAACATCAGTTCACCTGACATGTCATTAGTTCTCCGAACTTTCAACCTTCAGCTGAGTGAACTGGTTTCCTTTTTGTGCCAACTTAATGTATCATTTTCATACAACTTCAAATTTCAAGGCAACCAGGTTACACGAATTTTTAAGTTGAGTCAACAAATTTTTTTTTACAGTGTAGCGCAGTATCACAACTATGAAGTTGATTCAAAATGCTTTCAAAATATACACACATGCATACACATTCCCACATTCCCACACCAGCTCTGGAGGCTGCCGCACGGCAGTTGTCTGGGGTTCATGTGAGAAAGTGCACACACATAGGCTATATGCGCACACACACACACACACACACACACACACACACACACACACACACACACACACACACACACACACACACACACAGTAGTAATACTCTGGAAGTGATAGTAACATAGCTTAATTTCATAACATCAAAGCCTATCCTACTAGTGCATGAAGACTTGTAGTTCTACTTCTCTGAAAGGTGTTATCAAATTTTAAGGCTGCAAGTAGGGATCTTGTATGTTGACACAGCTTCAACTTGAGGTTGTGCTGTCTGTTTCTTCTCTGCTATCTCTATTAAATTGCCTTATTAGCTCTGCAAGTATGCTATTACACACGGCATATATCTTCTGAATATATACACTCTTTAAATGTAATCATATACAAATAGCTTATGCCTCACGCGTATTCACTGAAACACATATGCACGCACACACACACACGCATGCACATATACAGAGACAAATGGAGATGCACACACACACACACACACACACACAAACACACACACACACACACACACACACACACACACACACACACTAGGGGTGGTACGGTTCACAAAATTCACGGTTCGGTTCATATCGCGGTGTCAAGGTCACGGTTTTCGGTTCTCTACGGTTCTTTTTTTTAGTTCATGATAAATGGTGCACTGGCTAATAGAATCGGACTTATCACTAAATATCCTACACAGAGGTTGCGCTAGACTTTTTCACAGTCCGTCATTTTGACGGACAGGGTCGAAAAAAATCCGTCATCGCCTATTTTTTTAATTCTCCATCTCGTTTCTCAATGTGGGGGGTCGCGACCCCGCACCGGGAACAACACATGCGCAATTGCGGCCAATTGAGAGTAAACCGCTGTGAATACACCCCCTTTCACTCGACATTCATTCTCCAACTTTGAGGATGGAGTCAATTTTGCTTTCCACTTTCTCTCTCTGCCCCTCTCATTGCACTGTTTAAAAAGCTGCAGATATCTCTCATGACACGCGTCTGATTCAGTGTTCAGCGCTATGGTCACCACAAGCACTTTTTTAAAAGACGCGTGCAGGGCTTTATCCAACAGCTGTCAGTCACTCGTTTGGCTCTGATTAATGCACCGATTGTAATACAAAGGCGCAGTGTTAAATAATATTCGCGTTGGGCTTCACATGCACGATGGAAAGGAAAGCCGTCTTGAAGCAGAAAGGTTTAGCCCAGGCAGTCGACAAAGGCACTGAAGCCTACAATAGGAAGACGACCAGATTTCGCAAAACTTTGTTGAAAAATATCAGCGACGGTAAAGGGAGCCTCTCTATACGTAGCCCCATCGGCTTATATGTTGGCTCTGGGATGCGCGGTAAAGTTGTCTGAATAAAAAAAATATATCGCCTATAATGGGTGAACCAGCTATCGAAATGAGAGAAGGTTAGCCGTTTCTGGCAACGTTTGCCAAGTTGTAAGTTGCGTTGCCTGGTAATATTTAGGCTCTTGAATATCCGTCGTTTTTATTAGTTAATGTCCTGAAGCCGTTTTAGACCTGCGTTGCCTTTGAGTGAAGGTTCTGGCTAGCAAATGCTATTCGTATATTTGTTTATGTTTCAAGCGAGGAGTTATGAAACAATGCTTCTATGAAGGGCGATAGAGGGACAACTTCGTCATTGGCAGAAAATCAGATAGTTGGTAAATGTAGTAGGCCTAGGTCTACACATAGTTCTGAATCTTAAAGTCGAAGTCACACGTGTAGGCTATGGTGGCAACGTCTTAGTTATTTTAATTCATTATTTTGAGCAAGCGCAGAGTCGCGCGCTCTGCTGCGGCCAGCCGCACAGCCCAGCTGCGGCGCATGGTATGACAAGCAGGGAGAGAGGGAGAAAGACAAAACGACAGTAGCATGAAATTATCTGCGCTGATAACTATACCTAATTGAAATGCATATTTGCTCTACTCGATAGAGGCGTAGGTCTACTTAAACTTGTGATTTATTTATCATCACCCTGAATATTGATCCGTCAAAATGACGGACAGACTTCAGAATTTTCCGTCATCCTTCAAAAAAATCCGTCAATGACGGGCATTTGTCAGTTAACGCGACCTCTGATCCTACAAATGGTTTGTATAGGCTTATAATGTGAAAATGGTATGATTTTAATTGTGCCATCCTCTGATTTGGTCTTATACACTAATGTTTTAATCAGAGAGACTGGATAAGATACTCCTAGAATCTCTGTTTTACATATTTTTCTGGGCAGTACATGAATTGCGGTTTGCGATGGATTGCACGGTTCGGTTCGGTATGTGTGTGAATTGTACGGTTTCGGTTTTCGGTGCGGTTTGTGCCATCCCTAACACACACACACACACACACACACACACACACACACACACACACACACACACACACACACACACACACACACACACCACCTACATTGTACTTTTATTTGGGGGGATCAGCCAAAGCTGAATAGTATGGAATGGAGTGGAATAGAATAGTATGGAATGGAGTGGAATAGAGGGGTCATCCCCTGATTATTCCGTCCGCTTAGGCCCGTAACTGCTGCTTGAGAAGAGGGGAAGAGTCCCATGAATCATTATGTATGTGTGGCTGGCATGCACACGACTCTCGCTCTTCTCTCACTTCCTGTACTGTCGTCTGCTGTTGGCCAATGGCAGCGTTATGACTAAAAGGCTTTAAAATGTCAAGAGAGTTTTGAGAGTTTCATTTCCCTTGATTCTTGATTGAGTCATCAATTCTGCTTACGTCACTCATCTCGGTTCCCACATCCCACTATGGGAAACACATACACCCATCATGTCTTAACCCATTGGCGTTGGATGCTGCATGGCGCAACATTGTCCCTAGCGCCGGTTGTTGCATTTCACAACATTGCCCCTAACACCGGTTGTTGCATAACGCAACATTGTCGATTTGTCATTACTTTCAAGATGGATGCAACATGCAATGCACAATCATTTGTTCAAAAACACACGAGGTCTATGTGACCAAAAAATGTTGTTTGATTCATCGACAATAACGTCAAACAATCAGCCATACTCGCTGTTCTGCACTCGTGCGTTTGTTTAGCCATTTGACGCCGGCAAAAAAGGATATGTTAGCAGACACGCTGTGACAACGATAGATGTGATGTTGAGTTGGAGGGCAGTGAACAGATTTTAATCGAGGAAGAGAGGATAGAAGGAAATATGCTTCAAGACCTTTTAGATGGAGAGCAGTGGTAGGATTTGTTTTCTGGAGTGAGGAGGTGAACGAGGAATATGTTGGATGGTGGGGACATGTCCATACCATTTTTGAGGTTAACTTAGTGTAGTGGGCGAGACCGTTACAGGAAGTAGTTCGACTACGCCACCCCCGGGGGTGGAGCCCCCGGAGGAAATGAATTAGGGGTAGTTACAGATACCCCGGACCAACACACAATGTACCCGCACAATAGATTACCAGGCAAACACAAGTTCGTGCACAATGGAGGCAGAGACAGTGGTGACAATTAATAATTCAAATCTTTATTATTCTTTGCGTTATAAAAATATATTTTCACTCTTTGTAATAAAATATAAAAAGGTACTCACAATTCACAAAGTGCAGTGGGGTGGGTGTGCTGTCGCAATCACCCGCAGATAGATAAACACTTGCCCCAAAGTATGTTCACGTTAACAGTAAAGTGCAGGGGTGGGTGTGCTGCCACCACACCCGCGGATCTGTAAACACCTGCCCCAAAGTATGTTCCTTAATTCACAATAAACAACACACCTGGTAGGCCCAAGGCCTTAGAACTTACACTCAGGTTGTCAGGCTTTGCCACTAGGGGCTGGCACGGCTAACACAGTAGGGCGAATGGCACACCTCAGGATTAACAAAAGAAAAAGTAAAGAAATAGTTCACAACAAACAGAAATAATTCACGGCAAACAGAAACAACAAGAAATCATAGCAAACCATGCAAAATAAATCAAAATCCAATTAACACATGCAGTTAAATAAGAAATTAGATAATTGAATGAAATAATGAAAAAAAAGGAAATTAGGCACAGCAAACGAAAGAAAACGAAAACCAAAACATGAGGTAAACCAACCCCAGAGGCTCAGCTCAGTGCAGTCCCCTAGGTATCCCCACACACACTCACACGCACCAACGTACACACACGCACACACACTGTGGAATGGCTCACACGCCGGCTCACACCGAGCCGAGCGCCCACACACACACACACACACACTGAACTAAGCGCGCCAACGCACACACACACACACACGAATGTCCAATTTCCCGAGGCCGGAGCAGCAGCCGAGATACGGGTTCCCGGCTTCCAGAGGCACCACACAACCGGGGCTAAAAGTCGCCGCTCGTGCACCTAAACGCGTGGTGTGTCTGACCACGGCCACACGGATACAACCTGCGAGGGAGGAGGAGAGCGTTAGCCAAGCTAGCAGGACACCCACTATGACACGATTCTGCTGCCGAGAGGTTACCTTACCCGGAGATGAGGGTGCACCGATGCGCGATTCTCACAGTCGGAGTGCCAATACAGAGGTACACGGCCGAGGCGCCGGTAGCGACCACACGCTGAAACCATAATAATGGCCGTCGTTAGCAACCATGGTACGAAAACAAACAGTCAGGGCTGGGTAAAGGCACAAGCTAACCCACTATAATACATACCGGCGTGCAGGAGACGGGAAATGCGCAAGGTAACCGTTGGTATTGTCCACCGAAGTCCTTGCCAGTGGAGAAGCAAGAGATCACTCTAGCCAAGTAAGAGACGCCAAGTTGGAATCACAACCTATAGAACAGCAGACGCGAAGTTAGCCACTAGCTGCTGGCTAGCACATAAACAGCGACAAGAAATGGTCCACATACTCACGAGGACAAGAAATGGTCCACATCTCCTAGATCTGAACTGGACACCGCACTCCTCTCGACGGCGAGGGGAGAAGCAACCACAGCATTCGCCGGTGGCGATGAAACGCGCAAAGGAGAACTTTGCAGGCTTACCGAATACTAGCCACTGGCAGTGTTTATGAAGAGACTTCCCATAAGCCTCTACGAGCGGCGTGGTGACGTGTGCCGCAGCGTCAGACCTCCCTTAAAAGAGCAGCGCTCCATTACAATCTACCCCCCACATGTTGAATCGTCGGCCCGACGATGCAGGTACGCCTCCCCCCCCACTCCCAGATCCAAAATTCCATCAAGAGTTTGAAGTCGCCCCACCAGGCAGCCGATGGGGATTAGAGTGTTGTCCCGCGTTAGACCGGAAAGTCCGGCGTGGGGGCACCTCGCTGCTGCTAGTGCCACGACCGGGTGGCTGAACGGCCGAACTGCCGGGGGAAGCCTGCGAAGTCCTACGCTGCCCTTCGTTTCCTCCTGAGGTGCCACCCTGGGGTGCATGGGGCTCTGCTGGGACACCCAAGTCAGCATCGCCCACCTGCTCCCCAAGAAGGATATCTTCTTCGCTCGATAGCTACCCTGAGTCGACAGGGGTAGGTTCGCCTGGTCGGCCCGACCCCGGGGGGGTGTCGGGGGCCAGGGGGCCCACCACTCCTTTCAGCATGCTGCGGTGAACGTGCTTCAGCTTCGTTGGATCGTTGACGGGGGCGATCGTGTACACGGCTCCAGTCTCCGAAGGGGTACGCACCACCATGTGTACCTGGGAGTTCCACACATCTTGGATTTTATTTCGACCTCGCACGCCGAGGTTGCGTACATATACCCGTTGCCCTACTTCTAAAACAGCAGTCTTCACCCGTGCATCGTGTCTGTCCTTGCGATATTCCGCCGCTGCGGCCAAACGCTCCCGAGCCCCATCAAATGCCACTTGAAGCCGGGCCTGATGCTCCTGTATCCAGTCGCACACTCGACCATGGACCGGTGGCCGAACTCGGCCCAGGAGGAAGTCTACGGGTAGCTGTGGCTCTTGGCCGAACATAAGGAAGTGTGGCGATTCTCCTGTCGCTTGATGCGGGGTGGTATTATAACAGAAGGTTACGTGCGGCAGGCAAGTTGCCCAGTCGCGCTTCCGAGAGGCCGGTAGAGTACGCAGGAGGTTGTGTAGAGTGCGGTTAAATCGCTCACATTGGCCGTTCCCGGCCGGGTGGTACGGGGTGGTTCGGGACTTCTGGACCCCGTACAGCCCGCAAAGCTGCTGAATCAGGGTGCCCTCGAAACAGCGCCCCTGGTCGGAGTGGAGCCGACCAGGAATTCCGAACCGGTAGAACCATTCCACAAGCAAGACCTGGGCGACCGTCGAGGCCCGCTGATCCCGGGTGGGGACGGCGATAGAATACTTACTGAAGACGTCCGTGATGACTAAAACGTTCTCCACCCCCCCCGACGTGGGCTCCAAAAGCGTGAAATCCACAGCTACCACTTCGTTGGGCCGAGATGCCAGTAGGTGGCCCATATGCGCGGCGGCTAGAGGAGGCTCCCCTTTGGACTCTTGGCACCTAAGGCACTTTTCACACCATCGGCGCACCTCCGCAAACATGCGGGGCCAGTAACACCGTTGCCCAACCAACTCCAGTGTTCGATTAATCCCTTGGTGGCCATGGTGCTCGTGGAGCTGGTTTAGGACCTCTGATTGCAGGGCAGCCGGCAAAACCAGCTGGAGGCACTCATCACGGCCACTGGGGTGTAGCACTCTCCGGTAAAGGACTCCATCGTTCTCCACAAACCGTTTCCACTGCCGCAACAGGATCAAGGCCAAGGGTGACAGAGCTTCCCGTTCCTCACGAGTAGGCCGCCGACGCGCCTTCCAGAAGGCCAGAATCGGCTGGATAACAGGGTCTCCTTCTTGCAGAGCGCACAGGTCCGGCAAAGGGTAGGAGGGCAGCACCGAAACAACCAACTGAGAGGCGGTGATGCTACCCCCCGGGACAGCGGCCGGTTGCAGCTGACCACCGGGGTCGCTTGCTTGCAGAGTGCGCAGAACCGGCAAAGCGTGGGGGAACAACCCCGAGACACTGGACTGAGAGGCGGTGCCGCCATCCCCCTGAGCCGCTACCTGTTGCAGCAATCTAGGGACCGCTGTACCCGGAACCAGGTCACTCACGTCTTCTTGGTCTGGCTGATTCTGCCGCGACAGGCCGTCCGCATTACCGTTAGATTTACCCGAGCGGTACTTTAATTCAAAATCAAATGATGCAAGCTGTGCGGCCCACCGGTGTTCGACCGCCCCGAGTTTGGAAGTGGTGAGGTGACTCAGGGGGTTATTATCAGTGTACACGACACACTTCTGGCCCAAGAGATATTCGCGAAACTTCTCTGTGACGGCCCATTTTAGGGCGAGGAACTCGAGCTTCATAGAACTGTAATTGTTCATATTCCTCTCTGTAGGTCTTAACGTTCTACTGGCGTATGCCACCGGTCGGACTTTGCCGTCCACCTCCTGCGAGAGGACCGCGCCCAGTCCGCAATGGCTGGCGTCGACCTCAAGAATAAATGGGCGGCTAAAGTCCGCGTACGCCAGTACCGGCGCCGACACGAGCCTCCCCTTGAGTTCCTCAAAACTTCTTTCGCAATCCTCTGACCATGCATCAAGAAACTGCTGCCCCGAGGGCTGACGGGAACGGCTCCCGTTCAAGGTGGCCACCAATCGATGCAACGGCGCGGCCAGCTTTGCGAATCCTTCGACGAATCGTCGATAATAGCTGGCGAAGCCTAGAAATGATCGGAGCTGCGACACATTGGCAGGTCGCCGCCATGTGGCCACTGCCTCCACCTTGCCAGGGTCGGTAGAGACACCGTGCTGAGAGATCACATGTCCCAAGTACTGAACCTCCGGCTTAAAGAACGCGCACTTCCCTAATTTAGCCTTCAGCCCCTCCGACTGCAACCGGGTCAAGACCATCTCCAGGCGCTGTAGATGTTGCGCCACGGTGGACGAGAAGATCACGATGTCGTCAAGATACAGTAGAACGGAATGACACTGTTGGTCGCCGAACATACGTTGCATTAATCGTTGAAATGTACCTGGTGCATTGCACAGGCCAAAAGGCATTCTGTTCCATTCGAACAACCCGAAGGGGGTACAGAATGCCGTTTTGGCCCGATCACCTTCTGTCACGGGGACTTGGTTGTACCCACTGGCTAAGTCCATCGTAGAAAACCAGCGGGCACCTGCCAACATGTCCAATGTCTCCTCGATCCGAGGAAGCGGAAAGGCGTCTTTCCGAGTTCGGGCATTTAACAGGCGATAGTCGACACAGAGTCGCAAGCTCCCATCCTTCTTCCGGACTAGAACAATGGGAGAAGCGAATGGACTACTGCTTTCTCTGATGACCTTCGCCTGGAGGAGCTGGTTGATATGGGTTTTTACGGCCTCGTAGTCGGAGGGGGCAATGCGCCTGTAACGCTGCCGGACCGGTGTCGGATCCAACAGCGGGATGTCGTGCGAGATTAGGGAAGTGCAACCCAAGTCGCCCTCATGGGCGGAGAAGACCGAAGAGTACCTCAGAAGCAGGGCCCGGACCTCAGCCTGTTCCTCGGCAGGCAGGGGTAACAAGTCCACTGCGCGGATTTGTGTCTCCAAAGGCGACGGGGCAGGCGCCTGAGGGTCAGTAATGGCGGCCACGGAACGGACTTCCACCACGTCCCGTGGCAAGCTGATGATCGACACAGCATTCACCTGTCCGAGTCTAGTACGAGGGTACAGCAGGACGTCCGTACAACCGACGTTAACTACAGGGATCTGCACCAAGCCACGGGTCACCTGCACCAAGGCAGGGGACACCAGCAACCCCCCGGGCAACCCCCGGTCCGTCGGCTCAAAGAGGGTTCCAAGCCCTGAATGTTGCTCAGGGCAGGTGGCAGGAATCAACTTCATGGTCCCCCCCGGAACCCGCCATGGCGCACGGCCCCGGACATTCACCACGCCGCTGGTCTCGGGGGTGGGCCGGATTTCAGCCTGATGACAGTGTTGCAGCGCTTTCAGCACCGGTCGAGGGGCAGTTGACACTGATGGGAGATCGAAAAGCGTGGGACCGTGCCGCCCAAAAAGTTCCTTATAACACTTGCCGATAACATTCATACCAAGAACCCCAGGGACCACGGAAGCCGTGCCCCCTGGGGGGTCGCGAACGACCAGAACACCGCAATCAGGCATACTCTTCCCGCAAAGCTCAATATTCAGCTCCAAGTAGCCCAAGTAAGGAATCTCTAGGCCGTTGGCCGCTCGGAGCTGCAGCCAGTGACATGAGCGTAAACGCTCCTGCCCCAAAGATTCGAAGTTGGCAGCGAAGAAACTTTCAGTGACGGTGGACACCATAGACCCAGTGTCAATGAGACAGGGGACCTGAACCCCGCCTATCCGGACGAGCAGATGTGGACAGTTAGAAAGTAACGCCTCGGCGGCATTGGGAGGGTGAAGGGCATTACGTGAGCCAAGAGAGGCCCCCCCCGGACTGTGACTCCTCAGTCCGGTGGGCGTCAGTTTCCCGAGGGCTGGTTCGGTTGGAGGGGCCCATTCTCCGAAAACCCGGAGCCTCTACGGGAGGGTGCTTGTGGGGGCCCCACCACTCGTTCTCCGTCACAATCCGCAGCAATATGGCCTGTCGCACGACAGCGCCAGCAGACAAGGGGTCCCTCCCGAGGAGACCGACCTCGCCTCCGTGGCTCCCCCTGTGTGGCCGCACCCCGAGAAAAATGCTGCAACTGAGCCTGTTGATTTTGCACCATTTCCATGAGCTTCGCCATGTCGGCCTGCAACTTCTCCATATCAGATCTGGTCGGCGCCCCACCACGGGGATCCATGCTTACGGCGCAAGAGGTACCAGGGACCCCAAGGGAGCGATCGAGTGAAGACAAGGAAAAGCTACGCGGCCGCTGCGGTTCGGCGGCGCCCTCCCGTTCCCAACGCATGGCTTCCTTACGCACCGCGATCAAAGTGGCTAACGGCGTGGTCCGAATGAAACTCTTCAAGTGACGACGCAAGGCGCCCTCGTTAACATGCTCCACAAACTGATCACGCAGAAGAACGTCAGCGTTAAGAATTCCCTCAGGCGCATTTCGTCTAACCTTATCAATAAGGGTCATTAATGCGATTGAAAACTCTAGCAGTGTCTCTCCCTCTTGCTGTTTTCTCGAAAAGAACGCCTCCTGCAAGGCCACGTATGACTGTGGGCAACCGTAAAGCTCCTGTAAAATTTCTAAGATTTTCTCTGGGTTTTCTTTTTCTTCTCTCGGCCTATAGCGGATCTCATCCCGTGCCTCGCCATCCAAGTGATCGTAAAGAAAATAGGCTCTCTCGGCAGCAGAAAAATGGCGCGCCCGCATACATGCCTCCGCCTCCTCCTTCCACGCCTCGATACTTATGCCCCCATTTCCCCTAAACAATGGGCACTTCTTTTCCCTTGGGACAAAGACCAAACGTTCTGTAGCGGGCCCTGCCGGGGCGCTACCATTTACTGTGCTCGTACTTGTGGCCCGCTGGGCGAGGGAGGCCTTTAAGCGCTCATTCTCGGCTCTTACCTCAGCCAACTCATCCCTAACCTCTTGTGCGTCCCGCGACATGCTGCGGAAACCGATCAAGACAAATTTGGAAAATGCAAAAACTCACAGGGATGGCTGGTCCAAATCCCGAGAGAGGGGCGGTCTCCCAACCTCGGCTGCTGCTCCGCTTCTACAGGAAAAACACAAACTCACAGCGCTTATTCAGTGGTGCTCTCACTTTCAACCAACCACATACATACACTCATTCAACCATTGACCATATGACAAATTTCTATTACAAAGAGTGACAAAACAAAAAACCTAAAAAAATGAAACCAGTGTCTCTGCTCCTATGCCAATCCTGCCGACTACGCCAAAATGTAGTGGGCGAGACCGTTACAGGAAGTAGTTCGACTACGCCACCCCCGGGGGTGGAGCCCCCGGAGGAAATGAATTAGGGGTAGTTACAGATACCCCGGACCAACACACAATGTACCCGCACAATAGATTACCAGGCAAACACAAGTTCGTGCACAATGGAGGCAGAGACAGTGGTGACAATTAATAATTCAAATCTTTATTATTCTTTGCGTTATAAAAATATATTTTCACTCTTTGTAATAAAATATAAAAAGGTACTCACAATTCACAAAGTGCAGTGGGGTGGGTGTGCTGTCGCAATCACCCGCAGATAGATAAACACTTGCCCCAAAGTATGTTCACGTTAACAGTAAAGTGCAGGGGTGGGTGTGCTGCCACCACACCCGCGGATCTGTAAACACCTGCCCCAAAGTATGTTCCTTAATTCACAATAAACAACACACCTGGTAGGCCCAAGGCCTTAGAACTTACACTCAGGTTGTCAGGCTTTGCCACTAGGGGCTGGCACGGCTAACACAGTAGGGCGAATGGCACACCTCAGGATTAACAAAAGAAAAAGTAAAGAAATAGTTCACAACAAACAGAAATAATTCACGGCAAACAGAAACAACAAGAAATCATAGCAAACCATGCAAAATAAATCAAAATCCAATTAACACATGCAGTTAAATAAGAAATTAGATAATTGAATGAAATAATGAAAAAAAAGGAAATTAGGCACAGCAAACGAAAGAAAACGAAAACCAAAACATGAGGTAAACCAACCCCAGAGGCTCAGCTCAGTGCAGTCCCCTAGGTATCCCCACACACACTCACACGCACCAACGTACACACACGCACACACACTGTGGAATGGCTCACACGCCGGCTCACACCGAGCCGAGCGCCCACACACACACACACACACACTGAACTAAGCGCGCCAACGCACACACACACACACACGAATGTCCAATTTCCCGAGGCCGGAGCAGCAGCCGAGATACGGGTTCCCGGCTTCCAGAGGCACCACACAACCGGGGCTAAAAGTCGCCGCTCGTGCACCTAAACGCGTGGTGTGTCTGACCACGGCCACACGGATACAACCTGCGAGGGAGGAGGAGAGCGTTAGCCAAGCTAGCAGGACACCCACTATGACACGATTCTGCTGCCGAGAGGTTACCTTACCCGGAGATGAGGGTGCACCGATGCGCGATTCTCACAGTCGGAGTGCCAATACAGAGGTACACGGCCGAGGCGCCGGTAGCGACCACACGCTGAAACCATAATAATGGCCGTCGTTAGCAACCATGGTACGAAAACAAACAGTCAGGGCTGGGTAAAGGCACAAGCTAACCCACTATAATACATACCGGCGTGCAGGAGACGGGAAATGCGCAAGGTAACCGTTGGTATTGTCCACCGAAGTCCTTGCCAGTGGAGAAGCAAGAGATCACTCTAGCCAAGTAAGAGACGCCAAGTTGGAATCACAACCTATAGAACAGCAGACGCGAAGTTAGCCACTAGCTGCTGGCTAGCACATAAACAGCGACAAGAAATGGTCCACATACTCACGAGGACAAGAAATGGTCCACATCTCCTAGATCTGAACTGGACACCGCACTCCTCTCGACGGCGAGGGGAGAAGCAACCACAGCATTCGCCGGTGGCGATGAAACGCGCAAAGGAGAACTTTGCAGGCTTACCGAATACTAGCCACTGGCAGTGTTTATGAAGAGACTTCCCATAAGCCTCTACGAGCGGCGTGGTGACGTGTGCCGCAGCGTCAGACCTCCCTTAAAAGA
>NC_085880.1:12701256-12703756 GCF_034702125.1 Engraulis encrasicolus | reverse complement strand
TGGTAGTGGTGGTGGGAGGTGGGGTTGTCGGTGTTAGTGGTGGTGGGAGGTGGGTTGCTTTGCTGGTGAGCTTTATCTACGGACTGGATCTTTATTGTTTTCCTGTGTCTCTCCCTGAGGGAATGCCTGTGTTTAGCGCATTAGATCTACAAACATAAACAGAGAGAGAGAGAGAGAGAGAGAGAGAGAGAGAGAGAGAGAGAGAGAGAGAGAGAGAGAGAGACGGATGGAGGGAGAGAGAGAGAGAGAGAGAGAGAGAGAGAGAGAGAGAGAAACAGGAAAATGAAGGTAGAAGGTAGGTAGAAATGAAGGCATGGAAATTATGTAAAAGATAAACATAAACAGAGAGAGAGAGAGAGAGAGAGAGAGAGAGAGAGAGAGAGAGAGAGAGAGAGAGAGAGAGAGAGAGAGAGAGAAGAGAGCGATTACTCTGAACTGTGTTAATAAAAGCTAATGTATTATTGACGAGCACAATGCAGAGAGCTCTGTTCAAATGGTGAATAGGCAGCCTTATGCTCCCTAGGCCGCGCTTTATTCGGCTATATATATTTCCTCCTGGCCCGTGCCAGTGTGTCTGTGTGAAACAGAGACCTCTTAGGAAAATATAACGTTCCGCATGCATCTGCATATCATTGGCCAGCGATAGCGAGCTTGTGAGGGAGGGAGAGTGTTTTGCAGGCTGGCTGAGTGAGTGCTGGGTAAATGTTTCCCGTGACAGGGGAGCTATTTCGGGTTAGCTTAGCTCAGTTCCTCTTGAACAATCTGATGTTATTTCATTTCATGCCTGGCTGATTGGTAGTCAGTGGTACATCAAGATAGCGGAGCTGCGGGCGGGAGGCACACATACTGTACTATAAAGAATTCAGCTGCAGGGAAATCCAGGAATAGACCAGCGATTTAAGCAATGGTAACATCGGTTAACCTCTGTGCCTGAATGTTCAAGATGTCCTTCACAAGCTTTTCTTTGATTAGAATGGTAACTGACAATGATCTACCATGCCTTGGTGTCTATGAAGATATACTACATCACAATATGTGCCACCAGCGAATGAAGTAACAGTCATGCCATGTGAATGCTTTCCAGAACAGGCCGATATTAAAACTTGTATCAATTGTCTTCTGGTTAGGGGGATTACTTTCAGTTCATTTGTTTCTTTCTTTCTGTCTGATCTGTCTGTCTGTCATTTTCCTGTCTGCTAACAACATTTAACAACAACAAAAAAAACTAGACAGAGAGTGCAGACCTCCGCCAAGGAAGCTGTTTGATAGAACAAAAAAAATTGATATGGCCAACGACTCCTTTATGACATCATTAAGTCTGAGTCATTCAGGTCAATATCAAGGTCAAGGATCAAGGGCCAAAGTTCAATTCTATTGCCATAACCATAGATGTGTATAGAAGACTTCACATCTATGGCCATAACTGTCAAGAGTGGTCTGATTTATAGAATGCTCTCAGAAAATATGGGAAATCACAGCACAAGTTGTAGCCTATTTCAGTAGCGCTGCCTTGCTATTATCTCCAATCTCTCATGGGGCCAAAGACTACAATTAGTGGTGCCCCAGGCCATGGTAAAGGCAAAGGTGTTGTTGTACACCACTGTACATGTTGCTAGATTAGAATGAACAAATGGAACAAATGACCTAGTGTCAGATTAATCGAGGTAAACTGAACTGAGTCTTCCTGGCAGATCGTCTGTTCCCATTGGATAAATTGTGCGACTTCCCCGGGCTTCAACGAAGCTCGGTTGCGCTCAACATAGCTCCTTTGACTAGCTTGGTTTTTAACTGGTTCCCTTAGAGAGTCTCGGTCTAATTTAGATGCTCTACTCTTGTGGATGAATGAAAAATGATTAATGATGATGTTTAATTACAACTGTGTGTAATTGAATTTTGAATTCAAACAGACTGCATCTCATGTGACCCCCTTTTTTGTGACATGAATGGAACGTGGAATACATACCAAAGCTAAACACTCAATTTATATTCCCTTTCCTTTTATTCTTTACTATAATACAAAGAGACAAATACATTTCTGATGTATTTAAAGAGTTATTCTTTTGCAGGATTCTTCATCATTCTTTATCCAGGTCCCAAAGTCTGTGCATTCCCCTCTCATCATTCTGGTAGAGCTGGAGATGTCGGATCCTGTGAAAAACCGTATTATCCTGAGGGATCCGGAACCGGATCTTGGATCCTGTGCATCTCTATTCAGCAGCCTTTTTTGCAGGTGGTTTAGGCCTCGATGGGTTAATTTGACATGCCACAATCTCAACAGCTATGGGTGCCATATTGTCACGTCTCAGCCTGGTCTAGTTTGAAGAAAGGAGAGGTAATTTTACACATGGATATACACTCTCTACACCACAAATTTAAAAGTTCCCTGAAGAAACTTTAGTTTGTCCCGGTGGAGGAACCCCGTAAAGGAACCTAAACATTCTCCATATACACAGTATGTGACAAATTGCTTGTTGGAATTGGGAGGGAAAGTAATCTCATC
>NC_085880.1:12688756-12693756 GCF_034702125.1 Engraulis encrasicolus | reverse complement strand
GTCACAGGAATATGAGTGGGCCCATGCATGCCAGTGAAACAGCTCACAGTATGCAACAGAATATGTGCAGGTACATCTAAGGGAATCTGTGAAATTTAAGTCAACATTAAAGTGTGTGTATGTACAATTTTAGTGTTTGAAAAAAAGGCCTATATTGATTTTGGCCCGCAACACAGGCCCCCTGTGTGTGTGTGTGTGTGTGTGTGTGTGTGTGTGTGTGTGTGTGTGTGTGTGTGTGTGTGTGTGTGTGTGTGTGTGTGTGTGTGTGTGTGTGTGTGTGTGTGTCCGTGCGTGCGCATATACGTTTGCGTGCATATCTATCTATCTATCTATCTATCTATCTATCTATCTATCTATCTATCTATCTATCTATCTATCTATCTATCTATCTATCTATCTATCTATCTATCTATCTATCTATCTATCTATCTATCTATCTATGTTGTAGTCAAGTAGATGGATGGACACCTGGTGCCTTTGAATGACGATGAAAGCTATACCTGTGGGAGAAGGTGGAGTGGTGTTGGACCTCTCTCTCTCGCTCTCATTCTCTCTCTCTCTCGCTCTCTCTCTTTGTAGCGAGAGGATGAGTTGTTTGGCTAATACGCAGCCTTGCATAGCTAATGCTACCTGTTCCCAATTAGCCTTGGCCCGTCATCTGAGAGGGGATTGTGTTTGCATGACTTGCCCTCGTCGCTCGCCTAGCATATTTACATTCAACGCAACAAGGCAGGAGGATGCGCGCCGCACACAGACGCGCGGCGCTCATTCTAATTCTACGCACAGGTGCCAACGTGTCACCGCGGTGACAGCTTGTCGTGTAGGAACCTGTCAATCATTGCGCATACCCTTTAAATATTGAACTCGCGCCGCCATTCAGTCCGTCGACAGGATTCTTCATACTTAGCCAAGAGAGACCACTGCCTGACTCGGCTCTATTTCTCTCCTTTAGTGCCAGTCAAGTCTCATCCTCGAGCGCTGTGAGCAGTATTGAAATGGCCTTGGACAGCTATGTTGCCACTGCAGAGACGGGTGACAGGCCTAGCTGCCACTGGAGGGAGAGAGAGAGAGAGAGAGAGAGAGAGAGAGAGAGAGAGAGAGAGAGAGAGAGAAGAGAGGGGAGAAAGGGACGAGGGAAAGAGAGAGACCTTGCTCCGGACTCACGTTGCCCCCTATTACTCAATTTTATTCTGCTCGACTCCACATAATTCATCAGGTCGTGGACTGCTATTACTATTACCTAGGCCTATCATTTGCTCCTTCGTTAGAGAGAGAGGAACTAAAAGAGGGAAAGACACACAGAGAGAAAGAGAAAGACTGAGTGTGTGTGTGTGTGTGTGTGTGTGTGTGTGTGTGTGTGTGTGTGTGTGTGTGTGTGTGTGTGTGTGTGTGAATGTGTGTGTGTGTGTGTGTGTGTGTGTGTGTGTGTGTGTGTGTGTGTGTGTGTGTGTGTGTGTGAGAGAGAGAGAGAGAGAGAGAGAGAGAGAGAGAGAGAGAGAGAGAGAGAGAGAGAGAGAGAGAGAGAGAATGAGAGAGAGAGAGAGGGAGAGAGAGAGAGACTGGGAGAGAGAGACTGAGAGTGAAAAAGAGATGAAGAGATAAAGAGAGTCAAAGGCAGATAATGAAAGAGAGATAGAGAGATAGGCCTGGTGAATCAGAGGAAGAGAGTGAATGAGCATAAAGAAAATGTGAAAATACCAAACTCCAACAGGCTACCACAGATAACAACATGCAAATACGCAATCTTCATAGTGAGTACTGGTGCGTTACCAAGACAACTTCATTTTTACCTTGGCTTGACGGTGGTGATCAATGACCAGCGCCCTGAATGAAGCCCCGTCCCCCCCGCGAACACCCAACACAACCACCCCCACGAAAATGGTAACAAAATGCTTAACTGTGGATAAAAAAACTCATGCAATGTTATTTCTTGCTATAGTGCGGTAAACTTGAGGAAATAGCGTGGAAATGAAATGTTAGGGACTGCACCTGCCTGATTTGACTCATCTGTACCCATATTTCCAGAAAATTCTTTCTAAATCCAATCAATATATTTTTTAAATGCTGCTAACAGACAGACTGGCAGACAGACAGACAAATAGGCAGGCACGCAGCCAGACAGGCAGACAGACATACAAATAGGCAGGCACACAGCTAGACAGGCAGGCAGACAGACAGATAGAAAGATAGATAGGAAGACAGGCAGGCAGGCAGGCAGGCACACACAGACAGAGAAACAAATGAACCTCTCTAGAGGAGTGTGGTAGTGATGAGTTCCTCTTTTGATGGATGCGAGGGACTTTTTTTGAGTAGTTTCTATAGCTTCTGTGCAGTGCAGCTTTTATGGCCCTGTGATGGATCCCCGAATCTCCAGGATAATACATTGGAGCATGCACAGAACTAAACGTGCATGCGGCATCTGTCTGGTCCCCTACACTTCCCAAACTGCTCTGTTGCCATCCAGGCAGCAGTGTTCATTACACAGTAGAAAATACAGTGCTAATCCACACAGTGAGAGTCAATTTAACATCTTCTAGAGCAGTGGTTCTCAACCTTTTTTGAAGAAAATGTATAGCATAAGAGATGTACTACAAGATCTAACCTGATGGAACTGAACAGTCTGATGTGAAAACAAATATCCCTATGGGACAATAAAGAATCAAATCTAATCTAATCTCTAATCTAAGAAACACCCCCTTGGCCTCATCACAAGCCTCCCAACGCCCCCTTGACATCATCATAAGACTTAACAACACCCCCCTTAGTATTCAAAAATTAAATTGACTAATGCCCCCCAATGCCAACTAAGCACCGCCCCCTCTCAGCTGTATTGAATTTTAATAAAGAGGAATCGAAACACGCCCACTCAATGCAAACGCGTGTGCTCAAGTTTGGTCTCCTAAGGGGGCGCTGGTCCCTCCTCCTTCTTCTCTTTTCTTGTTTGCACAAGACAGCGCTAAGGGGACTTATTCTCAACCTCAGGACTCCGAAGGTCTCCTAACCGAAGGTCTCCTAAAGGGGCGCTCACCCGACGTAAAGTGGATACCGGAAAAGAACGAGCCCGATTTATCTCTCTCTCATATACGATTCTCTGACTGTATCCTTCTCAATGTCCCCCCAGAGCTCTCCAACGCCCCCTGGGGGGCTGTACCGCCTCCATTAAGAAACACTGTTATAGAGTATTTGGTCCGATCTCTAAGTGTTGAATTAACACTGCAGCCTTTTTACTAGATCATTGGCAGGTCTTATTTCACACAGTTGTAGATGGGATTTAATGTTGTTTTAGTCGTCTCCTCCACCCTGAGAACAAGACCTTGTTTCATTTTAAAGGTCGCTGCATTTTCCAAAAAGTGTTGTGATTCAGTAAGTTAGATTCTAAACGTTACAGAGCCTGACCCTTTGTCTCTGCAGTGTCTGAAATTTGTGTTGTTTGTTTAAGAATCACCCAGTGTGTGTCTGTGTGTGTGTGTCTGTGTGTGCGCTTGTGTGTGTGTGTGTTTGTGTCTGCTAGCGTGTGTGTGTGTGTGTGTGTGTGTGTGTGTGTGTGTGTGTGTGTGTGTGTGTGTGTGTGTGTGTGTGTGTGTGTGTGTGTGTGTGTGTGTGTGTGTGTGTGTGTGTGTGTGTGACAGAGAGAGGGAGAGAGGGAGAGAGAGAGTGATTGCCCTTTTGCTTCTTTGTTGCCCATTGTTGATTGACACAGTGATTTTTGGAGACTGATAGCAAACACTCAGTAGGATGGACAGGTAGGCAGAGCATAATTACAGCACCAGAAGACGCTGGGGAGGCGAGGGCTAGAAAGTAGAAATGAGAAACGGGGGAATGAGAGACCGCTGCATATTTGCTGCATTAGCTCTAGATTGTTTGAAGAAACATGACCTGTCTGACAATATTGTAAGAATTAGATGGCTTATACTGTATACCGTCGTGTAGCTGCAATGTGGCTTTGATATGGCTGGATTGGACACATTAGCCTGCTCTCTGCCTTCCTCTTCTAGAAGACATGCAGACTGTGCTGTCAAATAGCTCGGTTTATTTGCTTTTGCTTTGCTGAGGAAACAGCCCAAGACAAGATAATACACGTCTAAGCATGTCACAGTTGGCTGGTAATCAACTATCAGCTCTGTTTGCTTCTATTACTAACAGAGAAATGGGATTCAAGTACAGTGACGGAGAACTTTATTTCTCCATCTGCCTGTCTTATACTCTGTCTCTGGCCGTGCCTTTCTCTCTCTCTCTTTCTCTCTCTCTCTCTCTGAGCATGTGTAAGGGAGATGCGCTTTTTATTGTTTGTTTATTCTACTTTCCGCAATCCTCGGCTACATTAGTGACGCTTGGCTGCACCTTATTTGTCTTCACTGAAGAACTACTGGGAAGAGATGTTCTCCATTACTTCAGCGGGACGTTATGATGATGTTACAATACAAACTAATTTAAAGCAGCACTATGCAATTTCATCTTCTGCCGCCCTACAGGTTTGTAGCAGCATTGTCTTGTAGAGACACAAAACAGACAGGGCCAGAGCCTGTGGGCCCAGTGCCCTCCCGTATTGGGGTTGGGGGGCCCTATTATAACCTTCGCAGGCTGTACAGTGCAACCTTTTGCCCTGGGGCCCTGTGTGTAGGCCTAGCTTTTCCCAACACTGAATACAGACAGGGTTCACACTTCAGAGCTTGCTTAGAATTCGGAATTTCCTTTACAAGTGGATGAATCACTGCGTAACCAACCGGACCACTATGCAATGCCTTGAAGAAAAAGGCCCTACTTTGATATCAAAAATAAACATGATCACCCAATCAAAGGAATAGGCGATTGAAAAAGTACATTATTACAGAGCCATGCTGCTAATAATAGACGATCAATCAAAGATAGGTCTACCTCTGAAAAAACAAAGATAGGCCTACTTATTGAACTGAATTTAATTTGTGCAGTTAGCCTACTACAATCTCTTAAACAAGGGCATAATTGTTATCATTTTCACAATGACCATTTCATGTCAAAAC
>NC_085880.1:12673756-12678756 GCF_034702125.1 Engraulis encrasicolus | reverse complement strand
GACGGCTCCCTGGTGACCTGTTCATCGCCAAATGTTTCGAGGCAGGATGGCTGGCTGGCTGGGTGGCTGGCAGTTGGATGCTTGCTTTCTTTCTTTCTTTCTTTCTCTCTCTCTCTCTCTCTCTCTCTCTCTCTCTCTCTCTCTCTCTCTCTCTGTCTCTCTCCCTCTCCCTCTCTCTCTCTCTCTCTCTCTCTCTCTCTCTCTCTCTCTCTCTTCTTGAAACGCTGCATGAAAAAATTATCTGGATGGTTTCCGTGCCGCCTGTAGTGGCAGAGGTGGAGAGAAGCATTTGAGAGTGTGTGTGTGTGTGTGTGTGTGTGCGTGTGTGTGTGTGTGTGAGTGTGTATGTGTGTGTGTGTGTGTGTGTGTGTGTGTGTGTGTGTGTATGCATGTGTATGTTTATGTGTGTGTGTAATTGAGTTTGTGTGTGGTGTTCTGCTTTTTCATGTGTTCACGCGGCATCACCATGATAACAGGCTTTCTATTCACACTAAAGACATGCAAAAGATTAGGCCCTGGCATACACAGGCTCCATGGGTGGACACGCAATAGTAGATGAGTGGGTGGATGAGGTTTGAGTGTTTTAGTGTTTGTGTGTGTTTGTGTGTATGTGTGTGTATGTGTGTGTGAGTGTGTGTGTGTGTGTGTGTGTGTGTGAGTGTGTATGTGTGTGTGAGTGTGTGTGTATGTGTGTGTTTGTGTGTTAGGGGTGTACATCAGAGCCTTCATTTCGATTCGATTCGATTGTGATTTCTCAGGCCAACTTTTCAATTGTTTTCGATACTTAAGAATGTTCCTCAATTCAAGAGAAGGGTCCAGCTGCAGTAAAACAGTTCCACCCCTAATGCAAGCACGCCCATGGGCGTTCCCGGCATTTGCCGTATTGGCCAATCGTGAAGGGATACTGCATGATGTCATTTTCAAGGCCATTTCCGGATGAAGGCTCCATGTTTTCAAAGATATCCCGTGCAAATTGTTATCTTCCAGAGAAACGTTTCACTGAACATTCCACTGACATAATATTCTCAACAATTTATGTAAGAAAGTGAGATAAATCACACGTTTTCTAATCCCAATATGTATTTTGCTTTGTCTTCCCGTACCTCGGACATTGTAGCCTACTGTTTAGAACTCGTGTCGCTATGCACAGATTTGTCATAACGGATCAGGTCGCCAAAATGCTTTGTTACGTTTCAACACAACGTTGACACATTGACAGTAAATACTGTATATATTGCCTAAATATATACTGTCAATGCGTTGGCATTACCTCACCTAGCTGTGTGTATCGAGGTCACTGTTAACACTGGGTAGGCTATATGATTACACCACAGATTTATCCTTTCCAGGATATTAACACACCCCGACAAATAATAATTAAAAAACCCTTTTAGGCGAGGTTGTTCACTTGGTAAGACATATAGGCTACTTAGAAAAGTTGTACGATGTACATCAGCAACACATTCCCGACTTTTTGAAGTAGGCCTAATGAGTGTCACCTCACCACAGTTATGTGGCCAGCTTGAAAAGAGCAGATGAAGGGTTCAGATGCAAAACCCCCTAAGTGCCTTTTCAGAAAATAATCTTAACTCATTTTTATTTAATACAAAGCTATCAAAATTGCATTGTTTTTTTATTTTATTTATGTAATATAACTATTTATATGTATTATCAAGTAGGCCTACATGAATGTAAACCAAACCAACAACTGGGTTCTCTAAAAATATAGAAGTGCAGGTCTTCAGAAATGGAGTTAGGGGGTTTTGCATCTGAACTCTTCAGATATTAATGAAAAAAATATGAAATAGTATTTAAAATAGCAATAGGCTATTTGTTTGTTTTATTGGAGAAAACGATTTCTTCATTACCATAGGCCTACCATACTCCATGTCTGTCTATGATTTAGGAGTGACCACACCATTGAAGCTTACCTCTTTATCCAGGAGAGGTTCCAGATTGGCCTGTCTTAATTCAAAGGCCATCAGAAAACAGAGAAAAAATTTCCCTACCATCATAACCAGTGTTTGTGCATACATAATCAGGGCCGCTGACAGCTTTGGCTTTGCCCAGGACAAAGTCATCTGAAAGGGCCCCCCACTCAATACATAGACTACATACAATGTAATGAGGACCCATTCCTGGACCCCTCGTCTCACTGGGCCCAGGTCAACGGACCCATTTGTCCCCCCTGTCAGCTTCCCTGCATGTAGGCCACATACATTGCTGAAAGAAGTGAACGAGACAGGAATGAAATGTGAATTTATTTCTGTTTACTTTTACACTATGAAGTGTGAACGGTCAACAAGAGGGTTAACACAAAGTTTGAAATTGTGTTTGACCAGTCTCCAATGTGCATTTAACTAATAACTAAAAATAAGGCATTGGCATTAAATATAGACTGATACATACTATAAATACAGACACCCAAACAGTGTGCAATAATAAGATTAACATACTGATGGACAATAAATACACAAACACAGTGGACACACACACACACACACACACGGCAGGAGGAGTTCATACAGGTGGTGTGAAGATGCTGTATACAAGGTGCAATGAGTTAAGTGTAAGTGGCATGGTGAAAGAAGTGTTCATGGAATATTCTCCCGTGTCCTTGGTTATTCATGTGGTTTTCTTCAGTGCGTTGAGGAGTCTGATGGCTTGTGGAAAGAAGTCGTTTCCCAGTGTGCTTTTGCAGCACCGCATGCTGGGCTAGCGCTTCCCTGGTGGTAGTAGGGAGAACAGGTAGGGGTGATCTTATGAGCTTTTCTGCTGTCCTCACCACTCTCTGTACTGCCTTCTAGTCTTCAGCTTGACGGCTGCCATGCCAGACAGAGAGGCTGCTGGTCAGGATGCTCTCAATGACACCCCTGTAGAAGGTGGTGAGTGCCGTTGTGGGGAGGTCGGCTCTTCTCTCATCCTTCGCAGGAAGTGGAGTAGTGTCTGTGCCTTTTTGAGATGGTGGAGCCATGTGGTGCAGTTGGCAGAGGAGGAGCGGCACAGTGGTTGGTGCTGGGTTGATCCGGTTCAGATCCGAAGTTGCTGGTGTCATCAGCCCTCCCTCTGAAAACTGGCTCTGTGCCTGTCAAAAAAAGGCATGTTAATGTTATGAATGACAATTAAGACAAAAACAACCAACCCCTATCTACCTACAGAAGGACATGACATGAGCACGTGCATATGCTTGTGCACATGCCCCCCCCACACACTGCTACTGTCTTAAAGTTTGGTGCACGTGCATGCATGCACGCCTATTCTCCCCCCTTTGCCTCAAGTCAAGTGTGCATTTTAGAAGTGTGCATCACCTGCACATGTGTGAAGAGCAGGAAGATTGGAGGTTGAGGATGAAGAGGCAGGGCAGGAGGTTCTCCTTGTGAGCGGCCCTGGTCCTGATGCTGATTGCCCATCACCACGCTGTGGCTCATCAAACCCATTACCGGCATATCAATGCTGAACAGGAACGACTGCTTCCATCTGCACGCATGCACACAAACACACACACACACACACACACACACACACACACCACACCACACACACGAGAGGGATACATAGAATACACTACATAAAAATCACACCATCATTTTAATGCAGAACACCAGGCTGAAGAGATACACAGCTTCTGGCCTGTGCAGGGATCACTACAGTGCCAGTGTTTTGTATTATCCTCTATCCACATTTTTTTTTTCAATAAATAAGCTTAAACACAGCACAGAAAGGAATTACTGTATGAAATACTTATTGGTCTAGTGCAGAACAAAACAGATTCAGTGTTTTACTCACCACTGTGTGCAAGTTTCTGTGTTCAGCTCAGGTGGAAGCCTCCATCACAACATGTTGATACTGACATTAACCATCCTTCAGAAAACTGCCTCTGCCTGTCAGAAATAGCAAAATAATGTTTAACACAACAAGGTAGTATCTTAAAAATATCCTTAACCAAAGACAGACAGACACACACTGCCACTGTCTTGGTTCTAGGACACACACACGCCCTTTAAGGGTCACATCACATGTAATGGCCGGGTTCTCACTCACTCACTCACTCCTTTTCTCCTACTTTTGCCTCAGACAATGCAGTGAGTTTTTAAAAATTGGCCTTACCTGCACATGTGTTTAAGGACAGGAAGGGAGGTTGAGGATGGAGCTGCCAGTCAGGAGGTCCAGAGCTGTCCTGGTCCATCACCATCATGTGGATCATCAACCCCAACCCCAACTTCTTATATCTGAACACATTCACGAACACTCACACACACACACACACACACACACACACACACACACAATAGGCGAGATACAGGTTATATGGCACATTAGGAGGCATGGGTATTGTTGCACTCTAGATGTTTAGAAAGTGCGTGGACCCAAAAAGTAGAGTTCAATGTGGGAGTACACTAAATAAGACACTGAGGTCAAGTCACTGCTCTCTGATGGCAGCAACCTGAAACATCTGCTCTACTCTGCTCTGAGAAAAATAAAACAAAAAATCTGCTTGTGCTTGACCTTAGGGTCTTATTTAGTGTGTGAACCGGCTCCCACATTGAACTATATGGCACATTTAAAATCAGACCCAATGACAAGTCAAGTCAATGCAACGGACATGAACCGACCATTACATTAAAATAACAGACTAAACAGTCTTTGGATGATTGAAGAGGCAGGAGAGATGACGAGGGGCCTCGATCCAGTAGCATTTATTTACTTCCCAATCTGCTCGTTAGCACCTGTTAACTTCATAACGATCGCGGACATTAATGGCGCTAATGTACATACTTTGAGCGAAAATTACAACGAAAATATCAACACAAACGTAACAGAATATCTTCCCATCAAAGATCAATAAAGTAGCAGAGAAATTAAAGTACAGAAACATCATTAAATAGTTTGTGACACGGAGGAAAAAAACACAGCTTACCCCTTGCCAATCTTCCACCCCGCGAGGAAGAGAGTTCCGGGTGCCACACCAATTAACGCCCCACCAGAAACAATAGGTAACG
>NC_085880.1:12658756-12666256 GCF_034702125.1 Engraulis encrasicolus | reverse complement strand
TGTTTTTGACCGTGACCAAAACCACTGCCCACAAGTGCGAAGCACACAAGTGCCTGGTGTACTCAAACTTGAAAACTCCAAGGCCTTTTCTTTGTCTCTGTACAGTTCTCGGTATGAAGAATCTGAGAAAAGACCACAAACCAGACAGAAGCGAAATGTGTTTGGAAATCAGCCCCTGATTTTTTTGAGCCATTGTTGTTTAATCAGGTTTGTTCTTGTCGCATTACGGCTGGCTTGAGCCGGGTTTCAGTAAACAACACATTTTGAACAACAGATGTAGCCAATGCAGTTGGCACAAACTACTGTAGGACACAGAACGCCCTGGAATTCTTGATGGGCCAAATATTGCTTGCTCGCTAAGTGTACCATAATGCATTCCCACGTATTGACCGGTTGCACTGTGCCGCTGGCTTCGCTTCAAGCTCTTCATTCTGGATAAACAAGACACTGTGTACTCTCGTGTCAAGAATGGACTTTGAATGAGCTGCTTCACTGTGTGGGAATGGTGATGAGCTTACTTTTGAGAACTATCACACACTGACCTCAAGACACAGAGAACAAAGAGAGAGAGAGCACATTAAACTAACACAGAAGTTACTGAAAGAACGCAAAAACACATTGACAGAATAGTCAACACACTGACAAAAAATCAGAAAGATATCAATAGAACAAACTGGAAGAACACAGAAGATATCAATGTTTAACACCAAATGCTTTGGAAGAACACAGAACACACTGACAGAAAACGTCACACACAATTAGAACCCATAACAGATTCATAAAACACTGAGCACATTGAGGGTACACAGAGTACACTGACAGAACACAGAACACATTGATAGGCGACATCCACTGACAGAAGACCAACAGTAATTTTTTTAATAAGGAAATACAGTTTCCTTCCAACACAGGTAACTTATCTAAGTAAAAAGTAGACCTATGTACTAGCCTTATGATCTGCTGACTCTGCCCTGAGTGGATCAACTTTGTGGTGGATACCTGTTAGGGTTTTAGTTTTTTACAACACAATCTATCAGTACCTCGTTAGGTAAATGGAGTAAATGGTGTAGTTCTAACAGCTATGTGCTAGTTTTGTGTACTTAGGCCATGAGTTTACTTTTACTTTTACTTTTGACACCTCTGGCGAAGACGTTAGGCATTGGGAGCAGGACAGTGATGGGGGCATGGGGGGGCAGGCAGGGCAGTCTGGGATAGGCAGCAGAAGGTGCCGGGGTCCTTTGATCTGGGTAGGAGGCTGCTCTTCAAAGCCCCCGCGGTGCAGAGGGGACGGTGGGAACCAGGGAATCTGTCCAACATCAACGTCTCATCTACTACGGTACACACACACACACACACACACACACGCACGTACACACACACACACACACACACACACACACACACACACACACACACACACACACACACACACACACACACACACACACACACACACACACACACACACACACACACACACACACACACATGTACAAACATAGGTTTTTGGTCGGCTGTGACCCCAAGGATTTGAAAATGAACCGCACAATTTGAGTTCCCACCCAGCCGGGCAGTCAGGCAGAGAGAGACTTTTTTAGTTGTGTGCAGTGATGCTATACATCAGCATATCAGTCTTCCAGTTGGAAACCAGCTAACTGTGTGGACTCTGTGCACACAATACGCATACTATAGGTCTTTTGACCTTGTTTTGATCTAGAGTAGAGTATCATTTTTTAAATTTATATTTTTTAGGGCTTTTTATGCCTTTATTTTTTGACAGGACAGTGGAGGAGAGACAGGAAATGAGTGGGGAGAGAGAGACAGGGAAGAATCGGCAAATTACCCGGGCCGGATTCGAACCCGGGTTTCCGGTGTAGTAACCCAGGGCCTACAGCAGTGTTTCTTAAACATTTTCAGCACAAGAACCACCTGTCAACTGAATTGATAGTTGATAGGTGTTAATTTGACATAGCTAATTTCGATGCAGATCATTTTTATTCACATTACAAGCCTATCTTATTGTGGTGAAAATAAGATTTCAGCTATGCTCAGCTTTGTAATTATATTACCAATATTGCCTACTGCTAGCTCGTCTCAGAAAAGTAGAAATCCCCTCGCGGACCACCTGAGCTCTGTCGCGGACCACCAGTGGTCCCCGGACCACACTTTGAGAATCACTGGCCTAGAGTATCCTTTATTAATCTAATTAACACACAGTGATTGTCTCAATCATACTACATGCTATAGTTTGTATAACAGTGTCTCTCCCACAGTCCTCAGCTTTCTAAACCGTGCGATGCCAGGCTTAACTATCCATATTATATTGTATTCTGTCTTGCCAGGCTGGAGTGGAAGTGTATTAGAGCCACTCACTCAGTCCCTCACGGGTGCTGAATGTGTTCCCAGCAGGAGCTCAGCATTAACTTCTTAATTCAAAGAGCAGTGTGCGGTGAGGGTGGTGGAGATGCTAATGATGTGGCGTGTCATTTTCTCACACACACTCATCAGGACTTCTTCTTCTTCCCTTTGGAAGTCTGCTGGCACGGTATGTCATGATACACACACGTACGCACACACACACACACACGCTCTCTCACAGATTCACACAGCGTCTCTCTTTCTGATCTCGTTCCACACACATACTGCGTTCGCCGGCGACGGGGGGAGCGAGGCAGGTAAAAAAAAGAGCAGACAATAATTTATGTTGTGTTTTGACAACAGCACCAGGGCTGTGAAACTCCACAAGCCAGCCAGCCAGTCAGCCGCTCCCCTGCTCACTCGCTGACTCGCTCGGCCTCATGAATATAGTTATTTTCCTCTCCTCTCCGTGGCGTGCCTCTTCCGAGCGGACTAAATTGGTCTTAAATAAATAAGTGGCAATAGGCAGCAATAGACAGGAAGGAGTGGGGGTGTGTAGCAGGAGAGAGAGGAGGGGGGGGACCTTGAAAGAGCGTAGTAAGTGTTCTTGGAGAAAGTTATTCCCCCTTCTCGATTTTTTTTTCTGCCAGAGCTCAATGGCTTGATTGCGTTTGAATGAGAGTTAGTGAAAGGGAGAGAGAAGTGCCTTGAGAAACGAATTAGGCTTTTGGAGTTGTCAGTTCGCCGCACACCAGCACCAGCCAGCCGGCACATCGTTCAACGGCGTGACTCTGCAGCATTGTATATGTATCCAATTGAATGTCATCTGCCAGAGGTATGCTGAAATATTTATCAGAGTTGAAACCAAGGCCCAATAGAGATCTCTTGCTTTCGGAATACGGAGAGAGCCCGAGAGGTGTTGGTTTAGTCTGAGAGAAGCAAGATAAGTTAGGGATGTCAGTGTGAGTGTGAGTGTGTGTGTGTGTGTGTGTGTGTGTGTGTGTGTGTGTGTGTGTGTGTGTGTGTGTGTGTGTGTGTGTTTGTGTGTGAGTGTGAGTGTGTGTGTGTGTGTGTGTGTGTGTGTGTGTGTATTTGTATTTCTGTGTGTGCGTGCAAGTGCAAGTGTGCGCGTATGTGTGTGTGTGTGTGATTGTGTGTGCCAGTGCATGTGTGCGCGCGCGTGTGTGTGTGCGTGTGCTTGCGTGTGCGTGTGCATGTGTGTGTGTGTGTATTTGAATTTCTGTGTGTGCGTGCAAGTGCAAGTGTGCGCGTGGCCGTATGTGTGTGTGCATGTGTGTGTTTGTGTGTGTAATTGTGTGTACGAGTGCATGTGTGCGCGCGCGTGTGTGTGTGCGTGTATGTGTGTGTGTGTGTGAGTGTCTATGTGTGCGTGTACGCATTAGAGATGTCAGAGCGAGGACACGTACTCTGGTTTTTGGGGAAGGAGTCTCATTAATTGAAGCATAGGAGATTTCCACTCACCAGTGCAAGTTATTAAAACAAAAAAGTTTGACTTTCTTTTCGAGCACGCAGACAGAGATCAAAGAACATGAGCACACGTGTGTGTGTGTGTGCATGTGCGTGTGTGTGTGCGTGCGCGTGCACGGCGTGCGTGTGTGTGTGTAAGCGTATGCGTGCGTGTGTGTGCATGGGTGTGCATGGGTGTGTGTGTGTGTGTGTGTGTGTGTGTGTGTGTGTGTGTGTGTGTGTGTGTGTGTGTGTGTGTGTGTGTGTGTGTGTGAATGTGATCTTCTGAGAGTAGTATATTCAGCCTTTGAAAAAGTACATCTGTTCCTGAGGGAGAAACCCCTTCCCCATCAGCTCCTGTGTGTGTGTGTGTGTGTGTGTGTGTGTGTGTGTGTGTGTGTGTGTGTGTGTGTGTGTGTGTGTGTGTGTGTGTGTGTGTGTGTGTGTGTGTGTGTGTACTTGCGTGCCTGCATGATGGTGTGTTCCATAGTGTTTCTCTCCGATCGCTTGGCTCATACCGAGCCAAGCGATCCGTGGAGGATGCAATCTGCTCTGCCCTCCATCCAGCCCTCACCCACTTGGACAATAAAGACTCATATGTGAGAATGCTGTTCATTGACTTCAGTTCAGCATTCAATACCATAATACCACAACAACTCATCAGAAAACTGGACAAACTAGGTTTCAGCACCTCCCTCTGCAACTGGCTGCTGGACTTCCTGATGCAGAGACCACAAGCAGTACGGGTAGGGAATAACACCTCAAGCACCCTGACCCTGAGCACGGGGGCTCCGCAAGGTTGTGTTCTCAGCCCCCTGCTGTTCACGCTGCTGACACATGACTGCACAACGACCCACAGCACTAACCATCTAGTGAAGTTTGCGGATGATACAACACTGGTGGGCCTCATCACTAAGGGCGATGAGACCCACTACAGAGAAGAAGTAGACCTGCTGGCCAGATGGTGCAAAGACAACAACCTCCTGTTGAATGTCAACAAGACCAAGGAGATTGTCGTCAACTTTCAGAGGGTCCAAAAACAACTGCCACCACTGACCATCGACGGTGATGCTGTGGAGAGAGTGAGCAGCACCAAGTTCCTTGGAGTGCACATCAGCAACGACCTCTCTTGGACCACCAACACTACATCACTGGTGAAGAAGGCCCATCAGCGTCTCTACTTCTTGCGCAAACTAAAGAAGGCAAGTGCTACACCCTCCATCATGACAACATTCTACAGAGGAATCATAGAGAGCGTTGTGTCCAGCTGCATCACAGTGTGGGGAGGAAGCTGCACGGAGAAAAACAGGAAGACACTCCAGCGTGTTGTGAACACAGCGAAGAAGATCATTGGAGTACCACTCCCCTCCCTGCAGGACATTTACACCGCACGCCTCACCCGGAAAGCACTGATGATCATCAAAGACACAAGCCACCCTGCACACAAACTGTTCAGCCTCCTGCCCTCTGGAAAGAGGTACAGGCGCCTCCGTTCCCGTACCACCAGGCTCGCAAGCAGCACGATGCATCAAGCAATCAAGATACTGAACACTCAACCCACTCTCCCTTCACTGTCAGCCTCTAGCCAGCCAGGCCACTGACAACGCTCCCCCCCTCATCCCCACCACCATATCTGCGACTGAACATTCCACCTGCACTACTACATCTGTGACTGAACTTTCAACCTGCACTAACTCAAAACATACACATGCACACATACATACACACACACACACACACACACACACACACACACACACACACACACACACACACACACACATACACACAATCACACCGCACTTTCTGCACTAAACCCAAACACACACACACTGACACACAACTCATACTCACACACACACACACACACACACACACACACACACACACACACACACACACACACACACACACACACACACACACACACACACACACACACACACAAACACACACACACACACACACATACACAGGTACACAAACACACACACAGACGCACACCGCACTTTCTACCTGCACTAAACACACACACACACACACACACACACACACACACACACACGCACACAAAACACATACAAACACACACACACACACATACTGCTGCTGGTGTATTTAATAAACCTTTTTTTAATTATTTATTTTCTTCAAATGCTACTATTACTATGTCAGAACGCTACAAAGGACTTTTAGAAAAAGCACAACAAAATACCTCCTCTAATGTATGTTCTCTACAAGTCTTCTGTTGTCCAGTCTTGCACTTTAAATGTCTGTATGAGCAATGTCTACGTCCATACTGTCTTATGTCCATGTATGAGTACTGTCTATGTCTATACTGTCTATGTCCTTACCTAGATTAGTCTATGTCTGCATGGGAGAGCAAGAAACGCAATTTCAAATTTTTTGTATGACCAGTGCATGTAAAGAAATTGACAATAAACTTGACTTGAACTTGAAATCTCTTTGTTTTTCTGTCTTTTAATTTCTGTCTGTCTGTCTATCTAGCTGTTGTTGCCCAATATGAATGTGTACCTTGTCCACCTGTGTAAGTCCTATACAGTATGTGCAACCCATGCATGCACGCACGCGTGCACGCACGCACGCACACACACACTCATAGTAAATGAACTTTTAACGGCCTGCAAAGTCTTTGTACGACATGTGTCCTGTTGCTGTGGCTGGCAGCTTGTTGCTGGGGCTGTGTGTGTGTGTGTGTGTGTGTGTGTGTCTGTGTGTGTGTGTGTGTGTGTGTGTGTGTGTGTGTGTGTGTGTGTGTGTGTGTGTGTGTGTGTGTGTGTGTGTGTGTGTGTGCGCGCGTGTGTGTGTTTGTGCGTCCGTGCGTCCGTGCGTGCATGCGTGGGTGCGTGTGTGTGCACACTGCGTACTGTGTGCGTGCGTGTGTCTAACTGGCTCATCCGCTGCTGGGACACAAGGGAAGAGGAGAGAAGAGAAGAGGAGAGGAGAGGAGAGGAGAGAAGAGAAGAGAAGAGAGCAGGAGAGGAGAGCAGGAGAGGACAGAACAGAACAGAACAGAAGAGGGCAGGAGCGAGGAGAAGGGTGCAAGAGAGGAGAGGAGAGGAGAGGAGAGGAGGGCAGGGGTAGGGGGAGGGGGAGGGGGGAGAGGAAAGGAGGGAATACGGGGAGAGGAGAGGAGAAGAGAGGAGAGGAGAGGAGAGGGTGGGTGGTCTAAGTTTGTTCATAGGGCTGCGTGATTAATCACATTTTAGCCTTTTGTGTTGGTCTTGATTCGCTTGATTTGCTGTGGATATGTGTGTGCATGTGTGTGCGTGTGTGTGTGCGTGTGTGTGTGTGTGTGTGTGTGTGTGTGCCTGCGCACGTGCGTACATACTTGCTCGTGTGTGTGTTTGTGTGTGTGTGTGTGTTGTGAGAGAGAGTCTTTGTCCGGGCCCATTGAGGTGAAAGTGTGTGTGATGTGTGTGTTATATAAGAGGCGTTCTGGAATCCTGACAGCATTCAGTGATTTGGGGTGTGTGTGTGTGTGTGTGTGTGTGTGTGTGTGAGGGGGAGAGAGACTGCGTGTGTGCGTGCGTGCGTGCGTGCGTGCGTGCGTGTGTGTGTGTGTGTGTTCTGGATGGCATTCAATGATGATACGGATCAGGAGCTCCAGAGCAGGCAGAACTGTGATAAGGTGTTTTGGGCACAGTTGTTTAG
>NC_085880.1:12653756-12656256 GCF_034702125.1 Engraulis encrasicolus | reverse complement strand
TCTCTTGTGTCTGTCTCTTGTGTCTGTGTCTGTGTCTGTATCTGTGTGTGTGTCTCTCTCTCTCTCTCTCTTTCTCTCTCTCTCTTTCTCTCTCTCTCTCTCTCATCTAGTCTCGCCTCCCCTAGTATCCCCCTCTCCAATTCTGCCCCCAAGCTACCCTAATCTACATAGTCTGCCCAGGAAATTACCTCAACGTTAATTCAACACTTAGGGAGTAGGATTTCATGTACTATGGAGCAGTATTAAATTTGACTTGCTGAATGGCGATATAGCCTTTATTCATCTTGTAAAGAGTCAAACTTCACATTCCTTGATAAAGTGTTATTGGGTTCTACTCGCTGAGAGTGAACTCTGTAAAATATACTGTGTAGCAAAGTTCTCTTTCTCTCACCTTCGCTAGACGAGGCTCTTTCTAATCCTATTCCCACTCTCACACTTCTCTGTCTTCATTAAATGATAACTTTTTCTTCAGTCCAAACTCTTTTAATGTAGTATATGACACATCGTTTATTATTGTTCTGACTTTCACATAAGTGATTTCCGAACATAATTGATTAATTAAGTTGAGTTATTAAAAGTTAAGTTTCTTATGAGAGATTTCTGAAAGCCAATGATTCATGAAAACTCAAGTTATTAGCGGTTGTTTCTACCAGACGGAAAAGAGACAAAGCTTCTGCCAGGGACATAGCATCCTCCAGCCATTCGCCCACCCCAAAGCATCCCCACATTGTAAAAATATCAATGAACCCAAAAGTTCAAAATACATGAAAGTCATTGTGCACAAGCCTTCAATAATACAGGTGCAGGTGTGAAGCAGAAACACTTGATCAATGCTGAAAGTTCAGAAAACACTGCACACTCAATACTGTTATTTTTTCTTTTTGTTTTTTATTACTTGGAGCGATCAATGCATTTTTCCAAGTGCATCTTCAGATTTACAGTACTCTTAACCCTCTGAACCTGAAGAGGCACTGGGCGAAACATGTTGTTCGCTTCAAGAAAAAGAAAAAAAAGTTTTCAGTGTGTAGTATTTTCTGAAGTTTCAAATTTTCCCCTGAGGAACCCCAAGGGTTCTCTACACAGCCTTAAAGTTCTGAGAACCATTTGGCTGGTTTCTTCCCCTAAAGGTTCTCCGAGGCACCTTGTAGAAAATGTTAGCATTCTTCAAAGCAGCGGATTCAACAACCCCAAGAACTGAGACGACTTCTCTCCCAGCGCCAATCCCCATTCACCGCTAAACAGTCACACCCTACTAAGCTTATCTCAGCTACTTGGGCTTTTTCTGAAGACTCCATCCAGCCACCCCTTCTCTCTTTCTCTCTTTCTCTCTTTCTCTCTCTGTCTCTCTCTGTCTCTCTCTCTCTCTCTCTCGCTTGTTCTTTCTCTCTCTCTTTTTCTCTCTCCCTCTCTCTTGTTCTTTCTCTCTCTCTATCTAGCTCGCTCTCTCTGTGTGTGTGTGTGTGTGTGTGAGAGAGAGAGAGAGAGAGGTGAAAGGATTACAGGTAGAGCGCTACAGACTGGATGTTGTCTTCAGTCCACACCCACATACAGTGCCGCCAGTTAGTATTGGCACCCTTGAAGCTTAAGCACATTATGAGACATATCTCCAGACAACAAATAATAAGGTCAACCAAGATTTTTCTATAGATAGCTTGTGGTTGTTACTAGATGTAAAAATGATCAACAGCAAGGAATACTAAACTACGAGAGGGAAAAAATTGAAGAAGCTAAAGATCCTGGAATCACTGGTATTGGCACCCTTTACTGGATACCATTGTGGATACCTAATTTGACTCAAATATGGTAGATAACAAATGGGAATCACCTTTGACAAATTGCTTTTGCCCATAGGATATGAATTAGGAAAGGATTTTTTAATATTTGTGTTTTAAATAGCCACCTGTTACATCTTGTGCGTCTTTGACAAATGTGAAGACAGATTGGCTGCCTGAGGACACCAGAAATACAATTATTTGCAAAAACAAGACCTCCAAATAATAAAAGGTAATCTCAAAAGACCCTAGTATACCATTTCCAACACTGTGTTGTGTTATTCAGATATTTGCCAAACAGGGAGCTGTAAAGAACATCCTTGGATGTGGGGTTAAGGGAAGAAATGGTGATAGTAGTCTGTAGAAGTTGGTGCAAATAATGACAAAACACAGGGTCTAACATCTACAGACCTGAAGGTCAACTTTTAACTGTTTTGGGAAGTTTTTTCCAATAAGCATCACAAATTAAACACTACACAAAGTTTTGGTTTTTGGTTGGATGCAAAGACAGGCCACATTGCTTCATGAAAGACATGAAAGGGAACACCTGAAGTCTGTATAAGAGAATACAGGGAAAGCACAGCCCTTTTATGAATGTTTTAAGGTCAGATGAAGCAATAGTACAGCTTTCCAGTGATGCACACAAACAGCATGTTTGCATATTCTGCAAGAAAGTCTTTAAGGAAAAGGACACCCTACCAAAAATCAAGCAAGGTGTCAGATCTATA
>NC_085880.1:12618756-12636256 GCF_034702125.1 Engraulis encrasicolus | reverse complement strand
AAATCCCGCTTCCCTCCTGATAGCATGCCTCTGTGGACTGTGGCTGCTGTTGCTGCTGCGATTTGCTTTGAACAGCCATTTGGGTGCCATGTGTGATGATGTGTGATGTTTTATTTTTCGCCCTGCCTCTGCCCAGCTTCTCTTTTGACCTAGACCCACTTGAATTGGCCGGCGACAAAAAAATAAATATATTTATCTTTTATTTATAAGCTTTTGTCGCCAAGAACAAATTGCACACGAGAGACAGAGAGAGAGCGAGAGAGAGAGAGGGAGGGAGATAGAGAGAGAGAGAGAGAATGTGTGTGTGTGAGAGAGATAGAAATAGATGGAGATAGAGAGAATGAAAGAGAATGAGTTAGAGAGAGAGAGAGAGAGAGAGAGAGAGAAAGTGAGAGAAAGTGAGAGAAAGTGAGAGAAAGAGAGAGAGAGAAGCATGTCTGAAATAGGTGCAAAAAGTAAAGCGCAGCGGACGCTAGCCGAGGTAAAGAAATCTGTGGGCGGACGCAGATAAGCCTGATCGATTGCCTCCCTCTAAAAGGCGTCCGTGTCTGTATTTAGCTTTGTGTTTACAGCAGGGTACACGGATGGCTGCCTGGGTGTGTGGGTGGGTGGCTGCAATGTCCCCCTAACGCCTCTCTTTTTATATCCTCAGGGTGACAGCAGGTTGAGCTAGACGCCAACTGGCTGGCTGGTTGGCTGGCCGACCGATCCCCCACATCCTCCATCATCCTTCATCGCACCCGCGTGGGTGGTCCCCCCACACTCTGGAACACAGCATCTGGAGGGGTCACCGAGGCAACCAGTGGGGGGCAGCGTCAGCATCGGCATAAGCATCTGGAGTGGTTGCCGGGGAAACCAGCGGGGGCAGCATCAGCGTGTCAACATCTCATTATCTGAAGTGGTCACTGGGGCAACCGTTTGGGGGCAGCATCAGCATCAGCACCAGTATCTGTGTCTGTGATGGAGGTGGAGACGGAGAGGGGCATCCGTCATCATCTCCCCATCACAGATGATCCTCATGTCACTCTGGGCACCCCCTGCCTCCAAGTCTTCTGAGCCTCCTGCCATCACTGCCCTCGACTCGCTACAGCTTTCTCTCCACCCTACCCTGATCCACGCCTCCCACTTAGACTCCAAATGGACTACAAATATGGCCGCCTTAGCCTCCCTGCCCAGGCTGAGGACTACAACTACAAGCGAGGGCCTGGCCTGCTGCCGCAGAGTGCCTCGGACCTGGAGGACGAGAGGTCGGACAGCCTGCAGGCGCTGGTGGACGTCAACAGGGGGCAGTGGTGGCCCTGGGGGGACAGGAAGGTCAAGCTGTACAGCTTCCTGTTTGTGGTCACCGTGGCCTTCCTCATCACGGCCTCCTACGTCCTCAACGGGGACAAGAAGGGTCTCCTGCTGACCCCGTCGCCGTACCACTTCCAGGTTATGAGTAGCAGCAACATGGGAGGTCATAACCCCTACAACTTGACCTTTGTCAGGGACTATGCCAGCCTGAAGGAGGTCGTGAGGAGCATCGTAGCCAAAGTGGAGTTCAGTCACAGGAGACTGCCTGAGCTCAAAGACCTGCTGGACCATGAACCACATGTAAGTTGATATACATATACATATATATATATCAAATATTTTTTAGTGTCTAGAAATGCACATACCAA
This sequence comes from Engraulis encrasicolus, assembly GCF_034702125.1. Taxonomy (NCBI): domain Eukaryota; kingdom Metazoa; phylum Chordata; class Actinopteri; order Clupeiformes; family Engraulidae; genus Engraulis; species Engraulis encrasicolus. Next base: position 12,634,595 of record NC_085880.1, on the reverse strand, counting down.
ATGTGTGTGTGTGTGTGTGTGTGTGTGTGTGTGTGTGTGTGTGTGTGTGTGTGTGTGTGTGTGTGTGTGTGTGTGTGTGTGTGTGTGTGTGTGTGTGTGTGTGTGTGTGTGTGTGTGTGTGTGTGAGGTGTGTGTTGGTACATATGTATGTACATACACGTACGTACGTAGAAACACAGACAAACTCATGAAATGCAGTAGTTGATAGAACATTATTTAGGACATTGATTATTTGGTTAATGGATGGTGGATGCTTTTCATCAAAACTTTCAAGAAAATGTTGTAAAAATAATCCCATGTCAGTTGGATGGCATTTTGCAAATGCTTCTTTTCCTCAAAATACGTATAACTCTATTGGGTTTTGGATTTGAAATGAGATCTCCTCATCTCCACTTCTTTTTCAAATCTAGCTCCTCTACTCTCTTTAGCAATGCCTAGACTTGCACGTTTTATTTCCGTGCCCTTTCTTCTGATTTGTGGTGTCAGACTCATTCTACTCCTCTTGTTTTACTTTCTAATGTCTGATTAATTCTGATTCATTTTCTGGCTCGCTGCCTGTGTTGGTTTTCATCGCGCCATACACATTAATCACAATGCATCATTTTTTGTGCTACACTTTTCATTCAGAGCTTGCAGCTCAAAGCTTCTGACAATTTCTACAAAAAAAAACATACGACACACCTTGTGTTTCAGTAGGCCTATATTTCTGCTTATGTAGCCTACCTATTCAAGGCCTTGATTTAACTATTGTAATAAAGTGAGAAAGAAAAGGAGAGATACTCTATTGATCTCAATGGAAATTACACAAAGCTTCCTGTGTCACATTGCTTAACCAATTTGGGCAGCCGTGCCCTAATGATCAGGAAATTGGATAAAAAGGTTTATGGGTTCAAATCCCACACCAGTAGGTAGAACAGAGGTCATTGATGACACTGAGTCATTAAATCCACAGAATATTCCAGTTCGTCAATCAGACGAATTACAGACCAATCAGAATGTTGTTATTTTTCGGTTTATAACAGGTTCCGGATAATTCCATTTAAACCTGAATATTCCTGCAATCGGAAACATTCCTCACACATGCGTTTACTGTCATCCCGGACTGAAGGGCCTTTGAGAGAAGACACCTTATAGAACTTGAAAGTCCCGCCCCTTAGTTCCGCATTTCACGGGATCTAAGCTGACCATCTAACAACATGGTAGGGAGTAAATATCTTCCGATCTCAGTCATTACATGCGCTGGGCTACAAATATGCTGTTAAAGAGACAAGATAAAGATTACTCAGACAGAAGTATCAATGTTTTGTTCCGAGGCCGTCTGCATGAAAAATGTGAAGAAACACAGCTTTCTAAAAAGTTTAGGGGTTCGTACGAAAAATTAAACAAAAATATCAGAAACAACATATGTGGAGCTCGTGGCACAACTCGAAGGGGATCGAAATATCATTTTAATGTCGCCATTGGAATACATGCTACGATTTTCGGCTAAAAACGCTGTTGAGGTCCCATGAAATCGGGGGAAGTGACGTCACTTTCAAGCTCTATTCCAGAGTGTTCCGGGGACTCTTAATTTGACCTATAAATCTGTGCATACTGAAGTGTACTGTATGAATGATGTTGACAGTTCGTCTCTGCAATTTTGTCACAAAAACACATACAGATCTTCTCCGTCATCCCTCACAAGTTCCTGACGAGCGTGAAGAACCCGTGCTGGTACGAGGAGCACGCGGCCAACATCTCGGCTGACATCTACAAGAGCAACATGTACATTCGCTATTCGCCTCGCTTCCAGGACCTGTGGGGAGCACTGAGGTGATGCACATAGCATGATTGATACTAAACATTGCATACCATGGTTTGTAGTTTTTATGTAAGCCCAAATGTTACGTTTTCAGTGACTAACAAATACCAAGTGCGGTATGCTGCTAATAAGTACTGTACATGTTACGGTAGGTTAAATCTTAAGTCTTGAAACATTTAAATGGCTCTTACTTTATAGTGAGAGTGTGTCTATCATCAGCATTTAAATATTGTATTTTATACTCTATACTTACATCATATAGGGAACACATCTATGAGAGAGATGGGCGGTGGTATCGTATGCGCTGCCTGCCTTACTTCTACATCATCAGTCAGCCCAAATGTTACTTTCTATTGCATTTAAACATTGTATTTTATACTCTATACTTACATCATATAGGGAACACATCTATGAGAGAGATGGGCGGTGGTATCGTATGCGCTGCCTGCCTTACTTCTACATCATCGGGCAGCCCAAATGCGGCACCACGGACCTGTACGACCGCCTGCGTACCCACCCAGACGTGCTCTTCACACCCATGAAGGAGCCCCACTGGTGGACCAGGAGGAGATTCGGTGTGAGGGGTGTGTTGGTAACGCGCACTTTCACACATACACACAGACACAGACATATATACACACAGAGACACAGACATACACACAGACGCAGACATTCTGTACATACACACAGACCCAAACAGACACGCACATACGCACTCACACAGACCCGGTAGAGATTCGGTGTGTGGGGTGTGACAAAGACACAGACATAGACACATACACATACACATACACACACACACACCCACACACACACACACACACACAAACATATACACAAACCTGCACATACTTGCACACACACGCACGCACGCACACGCACACACACACACACACACACTATACTCTTTGCTCTCGCTGCACTACACTCACTGACATGTGATGGATTCTGAACAGAAGGCTCAAACTTTTAAAGAACGACCCCCAGAAGTGGCAGACAGATTCAGTGGTGCCTATGATTTATCACGCCGTTTGGAGGTTGGGGTGAGCACATCCACAAAAACAATATGCCCATCAGACATCCAGTTCAGGCAAAATACTGACCACAGGCTGAGTATGGGTCTGCATTTTTAGATTGCCCACATTCATCCAACATGTTTTTCAATACTGTTTTCAACTGTGTTATGGCAACATACGCGTGAAACACGGTAGAGTACTAGGAGTATCTATCCTTTTGAACCCAGTATAAATAATCTCTAAGCAGAAAGGCAATGTATCACTAAAGGCCCTGCGCACTGTCAAAGTGGTGTAGGACTATGGTAGTAAAGTTTTTTGCAGTGACTACTACAGTACTAGCCTGGGGCTCCCATACTGCCTTTAGTTCTACACAATCGTTTCGATCTGAAAGACAGTCTGGCGAGGATGACTCATAACGTCCAAAATCATGGGCCCTGTGTCATAATGGCCAAGCATTCCGACCTTAACAGTTTCTCTGCCCAATCAGAGAGCAGGGCAGTGTGTCATAATAGCCACGTATTCTGCCCCCCTACGGAATTTACAATAGGCAACTCCCCAGACCTAATCTCACTTGTGATTAGATCTGGTGTTAACTAGGCAACTACAGTACAGCCACCCTCTGCAATTTTCCCTTGAGTTTGCGTGGTAGCCACGGACATGCCTGTCTCAAAAATCGACACTGTCTTGTTTTTCATCCTGCAGTACCAACAGTGGATACAAATGTGAACATGCTTCCTGCTTCACATCAGCGGCAGTCTTTTTTTCCCCCTCACATGTGGGGATTTCTAACAGCGGACAACAAAAGCGGCCTGAAGAGTCACTTTCTAATGATTCATTGAAGCAACGGCTGACGAGGGGTGGTAATTCATTGACCTTTTAATCCTACCTTGTGCCCCTTTACATATATAACATTATATAGTATACAACGTTTGTGCTATTTCAGGGTGACATTGAAGAGATGACTAATGTGCATTCTAAAACTCTGTTTAGTGTAAGCAAGAGGGCAAAGCCAATACATTTTCAAAAAATATCCACATACGTGTAAACGGCTTCTTAGAAGGAAATGTTTAAGTGTAAACCTCTGGCCACAAATGTATTTTCAGCCAGTTGGCTGACCTCGGCTGCTCCTAATTAACACAGCTCTTGAGCCGGGCAGGCGTGACAAGCTAATTAGCCAGATCGCCATATGCTAGCCTGATGAGGTAGGCTATGGAGATGACATAATTATTTGAGATAATTAGGTAGTAGATGAAGTCATGTTAAGAATGAACGAAGGCATTTCGATTTTCCATTAGGAATGGCGATGCAGTAAAATCTAAGTCTAATAGCTGCAAATACATAAGCGAATGCTCTACATGCAAGGACTTACGTGTTTTTGCCCACGCACAATATCACCAGACTACATATAGGCTACATACTTAGTACTGTATGTTAATATGGGTCAGTGACGTGTCAGCAGTAGTTCCTGTCAGGGCGGTGCATTGACAGCCTGTTCCACTATTGTGTGGATTTTGTTTGTTTGTTTGTTTTTAGTGGACTATTTAAGAAGTATATTTATTGCAGCATATCAACTACATTACAAGTTAATTTATGGGCATTAAATGTTGTTACTCCACCTGACGTTTGAGCCCAAGAAAGCAGTCTTTCACCCATACATATATAGTATATACTGTACTTCTTAGGTAGTTAGTTATGTCTGGCGTTGCAGCTTGTGTTCCATTCCCGTGGTGGCTACCACTTCAGTAGCTGTCTGGAAGAGCTCGTTCTCTATCAAAGGCTAGTTGTGTGATGGCTCTTCAATGTGCAGAGAGAGAGAGAGGGGTGAGCGCTATTATGTAAATGCATGAAGTCGGAAGGGCACGAAGCTTGATAGTGGTGAGTTCACGCTGCGTGTGTGAATACTTGGTAGGGTACATCCTGTACCTCCTCAGTAGGCCGCATCCTGTTGTTGCAGTGGAGAGGCTCAGCCAAAGGAAACAAGAGGACACTTCAAATATGGGTCAGATAAAGTTTGCGGACTGGAGGAGAGGAGTGTGTGTGTTGAAGTGTGTGTGTGTGTTTGTGTTGAGTGACAGCAGCACAGTGCAGCAGGCAGGCAGCACACAAGGCCCCGGGCCAGGGCTTCGAGATCATTTCAGAAAGCCTTGATGGACCAGACAGACGAGGCGAGAGTGCTTCACATGGACTCTATACTGTACAGTGCGTGCCAGGCGGGCTGTGCTGTTCTGTACTAGCTGGATGGGTGGGAGGATGGATGTGCTGTGCTGTGTTGTGCTGTGGTAGTTGGGATGGGTGAGTGTTTGTGCGTGCGTGCGTGCGTGTGTGTGTGTGCGTGTGTGCGTGCGTGCGCGTGTGTGCGTGCATGCGCGTGTGTGTATGGGTGTGTGTAGGTGTGTGAACAGGGCTTGGAGTCTGCTCGGCTGCAGAGTTGACAGAGCAAAGCTGAGCAAAAAAGCACGCACAGGAAGAGGAACCACAAAGAGATATGAAAGAGAGAGAGAGAGACAGCGAGAGATAGAGAGAGAGGAGAGAGAGAGAGAGAGGAGAGAGAGAGAGAGAGAGAGAGAGAGAGAGAGAGAGAGAGAGAGAGAGAGAGAGAGAGAGAGAGAGAGAGAGAGAGAGAGAGAGATGGAGAGATGGAGCGAGAGCGAGAGCGAGAGCGAGAGAGAACCAAGCAGATATGGGAAGGAATCAACATGAGTGGCTTTCCTGGATTGTGTAATCTGAAACCAAATTTGATTGCATTTATCACTGATGCGAGCGGAGTGTGCTGATGTGAGTGGAGTTTTATTTTCAGTAGATAGAGGGGCGGCTAAAGCTGAACTGTGCCTAAAGCTGAACTGTGCCTAATCACTGCAACAATGGTGTGGTTACACACAGTGCCCCGGGTTGTTTTGGTCTACACACAGTGACTCGTGCAGTGCTAATTTAGCACTCAGAGAATAGCACCAACACTGAAGAGTGTTAACTTCGACTCTCTTTATCGTTGGATGTTGAATTAACCCTGCGGAATGTACAGTGTAATATCTCTGAATGTCTCACCACCAGTGACGGATGTATTTTCCTGGCCAGGAAATAAAGAGTGCTGTTGGACCACATCCAGACTATCTTTTCTGCATACCCTGCCCTGCTCTCTCTCTTATCAGCGCCCCGCAACAAACAGCGCCAATGTGACTTATAGCTGACTTACAGTCTCCTTGTCTCCAGGGTTTTATTTCTCTCCCCCCCCTCCAACCAGCCAGCCATGTGTGGCATTGTTATCGAAGTGTGAGAGATATACCCAAATGTGGAGTCAGTGTCTAGCGTCTGTGCTTATAATAATTAAACTCTTGTGCTTGTGCGCACTATACATTTGGTATATATCGTGTCGTGGTGCGACGTGATGAAATAACGCAGGCGGGCGCGGAGGGGAGGTATGGCTGGCTATTTACGGCCATTGACACGGGCGTTTTCCAAAGTGCTGCTGAAGCTGTTTCTGGTGATATAGTGTCTATAGAGGTGTTAAATATTTATGGCGCCCACTCTCACACACTCGCAGTCATGCGGCTCATTTAAATTCAGCTGGCCCCACAATCCCATAAGATTTACAGTAGCGAAGCCACTCTTTAGACAGACGCGCATTCCCATCAAATCAATCTCAGCGGTTCTTGAGGGTCGTTTCCTTTTTTTGTGTGTGAAAAAGCTGCGTTAAACTCCTTATTATGCGAACGAAATGCCAAATGAATGATGAACACCGCCATGAGCCTATTAGGTAATGCTTATCAAAGTGAAATTTAAACGATGCTTTTAATTAGGTACATTCGATCGAGCTCTGATTCGAGTAGTTTCGGGGACATTACTGATGCAAAAAAATGTCACCCTTGTGCTGAAAATTATGATGATGTGTCTGCACAGTGCAGGTTCTAAATTTTAAATGTTAAATGATGATGATGTTTCCGTGCACAGTACTGGTTTTTAATTTACTAGCTACTTTTGGCCTGGCGGCTGCAGGTGGAACAAGCCCATAAACCTTCAAAGTGACACTGTGCAACATTTTCAAGGTCAATGAATCAAGTTTTTTTTACCTTCACTAGAGAGTGAAATGACTCATTATTACAAAGCAAATAAATGAATGTTTTCGTACAACTCGTTCTTGAGCCCAGTCGGAAGCCATGGGGAGATGATCTCAATTTCTCAGGCGGAGGCTAGCGTAATAGGCTAAGGAAGCCAAACGGAAGTCTCTCTAAAGAAAACATCACCAGTGGTGGTACGTAAAATTACATTACATTATTACATTACATTGCATTTGGCAGACGCTTTATAACCAAAGCGACTTTCAGAAGAGGACATAATCAAGCCAACATCACAAGCAAATAGAAAGTGCACAGGAGATATACAGAACAACAAGTGCAATTACAAAGAGGGGTTAGAATGAAGATGTTTGTTCACAACACAGGTTTACATTTACAAGCAGAGTGTTTTTTTTCCCAAAACATCACAGGCTGTTGAGTGTTTTTTTTCTGTCTTTCATCTTTTATCGGCCATGTAACAATTTATGAAATTGGCATTTTCTGCCCAGTGGCAGCGGGTAATCACATTTCACAGCAGCACCATGACCCAAAAGCGTGGAACACATTCAAGCAGCAAAGACAAAGATCACATGGTGCTCTGCATTTGTGAATAGCCTTTTGTGCTCGCTGTGGTGGGGTGGGCTGATGGTGTGTGTGTGTGTGTGTGTGTGTGTGTGTGTGTGTGTGTGTGTGTGTGTGTGTGTGTGTGTGTGTGTGTGTGTGTGTGTGTGTGTGTGTGTGTGTGTGTGTGTGTGTGTGTGTGTGTGCGTGCGTGCGTGTGTGTGTGTGCGTGTCCATGTCTGTGTCAGTGAATGCCTACGTGTGTGTGTGTGTGTGTGTGTGTGTGTGTGTGTGTGTGTGTGTGTGTGTGTGTGTGTGTGTGTGTGTGTGTGTGTGTGTGTGTGTGTGTGTGTGTGTGTGTAATGCCTGTGTGTGTGTGTGTGTGTGTCAGTCTGTCTCTGCTCTGTGTGTGTACGACGTGCATGTCCGTGTCTGTGTCGGGATCGATCTGTGTTTGTGTGTCTGCCTGCCTGGGAGAAAAGAATGCGCTACTGATACGCATGCATGCTGTGTCCTGATAGGACATTTACCTAATGTGACCACATGCATCGCAACGTGCCTGATAGCACTCCTGAACACATTTACCAAACGCCACCACGGCTGGAGTCATGTCGGCTGCATGCCTGCCACCCTGAATGCCAATGAGGCCCTCAGCACTGCCCTTTTCCCCTGGAACCGCTAAAGCAGTGGTCTTCAACACTGGGGCCGGGACCCCATTTGGGGTCGCCTGAAATTCAAATGGGGTCGCCTGATATGTCTGAAAGTGTGTGAAAAGGAATACTGATAAATATTACTTATTAATATATAACATACAATAGGCCAAATTATTCTATATTCTCTTTGAAACACCGTTTACAATCTTAGACTGTCCTACATGTCTATACTGTATATCTAAATGTCTAAATATCTATATAAGTGCCCTACAACTTGTGTAGCTCAATCAAAAATGTGTATGGGGTGCCCAGAAACTTGGGATGTCAAAATAGGGTCCCATGCCAAAAAAGGTTGGGAACCACAGTGATAAAGGCAGGCCAGCCCCAGGCCAGCCCAGCTCCGGGCCCAGGCCAGGGCATGATCAGCTCACCTGCACTTGTTATGCTCTTTAGCAGCAGAAGGCACATCGACAGGCAGATAGGCAGACAGGGAGACAGACAGGCAGGTAGACATGTACTGTAAGTCGACAGGCAGATAGACAGACAGACAGACACACGCCTGCCAACATTGGTGGGGGAAAATGGGTCAAATTAGCTGGTGCTCCCCGGCCCAGGGTAAGACGGGGCCCAGATTTGGTTGCTCATGTCTCTCTCTCTCACTCTCTCTCTCTCTCTCTCTCTCTCTCTCTCTCTCTCTCTCTCTCTCTCTCTCTCTCTCTCTCTCTCTCTCTCTCTCTCTCTCTCTCTTTTAACACAAACACAACTATAAAACAATATAAAGCACATACAATGTACACAATTCAATAAAATACATACAGAATACCTGTAATTCACATTATACAACACAAAGCAACATTCAATACAAGCACTCTCATATTGTACTGTATTATACGTATATACGTAGGTCTGTTGTAGTTTTTGTGTATTTGTGTTATATTATAGTACGATACCTGCTGAATGCTGAATCGTGTGTATGTTATGTTGTGTTATATTAAATGATACAATGCCTGCTGATATTATATGATACTGCATGATTCCTGCTGAATGCTGAATCATCATCCGTCTCCTTACCTGCCTCAGGTGTGTTCCGGCGTAACTTCACGGGCCCCCCTCCCCCGGCCCTCATGAAGGACTACCTGGACCTGATGGACATGGCCGCCTTCCAGATCCACGATGGCCTGCTGGCCGACTATGCCAAGGGCCGCGGCAAACGGGACATCATCATTGGTACAGTGTTATAATTACAATGCATTACATTACATTACATTACATTACATTACGTACACGTAGCTGACATTTTTATCCAAAGTGATTTACAGTTCTGTGAAAAGGGAAAAAATCCATTGCCACATGGATGTCTTTTCGATTTTTTCTTATTTATTTAGAGTGCATTAGACTAACGTTTCAACAAAGCGTCTTCATCATAGTCCTGGTGACTAGTCCTTGACACTAGTAGCGCAGATGACGTGATTCCCTTGTTCTGGTTTGCAGTTCTTTTTCACTCTCTGCACACACTTTGCACACACAGTGGCTGCTTATGTAGTGAAGGTGTGGGCTACAGCTCAGCTAGGTATTTATTTTATTTACTCGTTGCATTGTTTGTTTTGGAGGGTTCAGAGCTCACTCACTGTGTTGGGTGGATTCCCCGAGTCTGCCTTAATCTTCATCTTTCTGTCTCTGAATCAGGTATGGTGGGTGGTAGTGTGCGTATGTGTGTGTGTGTGTGTGTGTGTGTGTGTGTGTGTGTGTGTGTGTGTGTGTGTGTGTGTGTGTGTGTGTGTGTGTGTGTGTGTGTGTGTGTGTGTGTGTGTGTGTGTGTGTGTGTGTGTGTGTGTGTGTGTTCTCTGTCGGGTGGATGCCCTGTGTCTGCCTTAATCTCTCAATCTCTGAAGCGGTCAGGGGCGGCTGTCGCTGCTGCCGTTGTGGAGACTGAAGCGACGTGTGATTTGTGATCCGCTGTAAAACGGCATCATCACTGATACAGAGATGAGGATGCCGCAGCAATCACACCATGGGCAGGCCCAGCACAAGGGCATAGCCAAGGACACGCACGCAGGCACACACACACACACACACACTCACACACACACACACACACACACACACTCACACACACACACACACACATGCACACACACTCACAAGCACGCGCACCCGCACCCGCACATGCGCGCATGCACACACACACTCACAACACACACACACGCAGACACACATGCACGCACAGTCGCACACACAAACACACACACACACAAACACATACACACACACACTGTTCTGTTATTCCATCAAACTTAAGCCTATCATAGTTCATATAACGAGGAGATGAGATGTGAGGGACTGATTGTACATCTCTCTCAATTTTATCTACAAATTGCCCGTCAATTCTTATCTTTGACTGCAAATCACTGGCCGTCTGGCGCTTGTCGGATTTTATTAAACAAGCCATACTTTAATTATGAGCATGCACTCTCTCTTTCTCTATGTCTCTCTCTGCCTCTCTCTGTCTCTCTCTCTCTCTGTCTGTCTCTCTCTCTCTCTCTCTCTCTCTCTCTCTCTCTCTCTCTCTCTCTCTCACACACACACACAACACAACACAACACAACACAACACAACACAACACAACACAACACAACACAACACAACACAACACAACACAACACAACACAACACAACACAACACAACACAGCACAACACAACACAACACAACACAACACAACACAACACAGCACAACACAACACAGCACAGCACAACACAAACAAAGCACTCCCCTGTCAGTAAAGCATAATAGCAATAACAATATTAAGATTTATTTATGCGATGCATTACATACAGAGCATGTAGCTGCCAGAGCCCGATGGCTGCTGGAGAGAACACAAGATAAATAATACCAGACTGCCTTCCCATTACACTGCGCACTAATGGAGAATTTAAATCAAGGCACTTCAGAAAGAAGAAAAGTCACATTTGTTTTTGACTTTTTACCATTGTGACAGACAGCACGTAGCGCAAACAAGAAATGTGCCTTCACAGCTAACAAAGGGGTGCAAAGGGGTTGCCGACCATGCTCAGGTTTCCTCAGTCAAGGAGGACCATAGCACAGTGGGTTTACATACAGTGTCCAATCTCGCCATCCAACCAACTGTCGAGACAGCGCAGCCCATAAGGCTGGCGCTAATAACTGACAATTGTGCTCGCTGTTGGCTGAAACTTGGCAATATTACGGTGGGTTCTGAGAAACCAATGTGGATTTAAATGAAATGTACAATAACCTGGGAGTTATGTCCTTCTGATTTCTTACAGCTTTGGCATTTATGAGTCAGGCTCCGCTAGCATCTTGCTGACAAAATTGCTTTACGGCAGTTGTGATCATAGCAATGCTGCCGGCCGACCAATCCAAACGCAGTGTGTGAAGCCACTTGTGACGTCATATTGACAATAAAGACCGTATGTTACATTCAAATTATATTTGACAGATGCTTTTATCCAAAGCGTCTTAATGTCGACGACATTATCATAGCAACAGCACTTTCAGATACAAATAATAAGTACAGATATACAGACAGTGTGTGTGTGCATTGACACTGTGAAGGGGCTGAAGGGCAGATCTGTGACTGTTCTCAGGAGCTAGAGGCTAGGCTAGAGGGGACTGTCACCAAGGGTGTCAAATAGGGGCCAGAACCAGATGGTTTACTACAGCCCCATACCTGGGAAAAGTCTGAAAGTCTTAGGACAAGCTAAGAATCTTATAATGAGGTCAAGGGGCTGTTTGTTCAAAAAAGTTTGAGAAGATCCACTGATTTATATGCCCAGGTCTTAGTAGTCTACAATACGTTCCCAGGTCTTGGTATAGTCCTATGCTGCCTACAATACTACTTTCCCAGGTCTTGGTATGGTCCTATGCTGCCTACAATACTACTTTCCCAGGTCTTGGTATTAGTCCTATGCTGCCTACAATACGTTCCCAGGTCTTGGTATTAGTCCTATGCTGCCTGCATTACTTTCCCAGGTCTTGACTCTGTGCTGGCCTTGCCTGTGCTGCCTGCCCGTGTTTTGTTTTTATGCCCTCTGGCTGGCGCTGTCAATGGCGGCCTTTCACTCTTGGTGTCTGGCTGAGCAGTCTGGCTGGGAATGAATGGGGCTTGAAGGGTGGAGTGAGATGTGTGCGTGTGTGTGTGTGTGTGTGTGTGTGTGTGTGTGTGTGTGTGTGTGTGTGTGTGTGTGTGTGTGTGTGTGTGTGTGTGTGTGTGTGTGTGTGTGTGTGAGAGAGAGAGAGAGAGAGAGAGAGAGAGAGGAGAGAGAGAGAGAGAGAGAGAGAGAGAGGAGAGAGAGAGAGAGAGAGAGAGAGAGAGAGAGAGAGAGAGAGAGAGAGAGAGAGAGAGAGAGAGAGAGTGTGTGCGTGTGTGTATGTGTATGTATGTCTGTGTGTGTTATGGGCACTCTGGCCAGGGAGATGTTTTTTTTTCGAGGGGGAGGGGGGGTATGGGAAGACAGAAATGGAGGAAGTATGGCGATAGGGGGTATGGAGCAGGTGTTTTGATGTGCTGTGTGTGGGAAGAGATGTGTGGGGTATGGAGGTGTTTTGATATGCTGTGTTGGGCGGGATGTGTGGCGGGTATGGGCTTAAGCCAGGCTCAAACTACACGACTAACGATTGTGTGTCCGATTTTGGCGTCGGGGTGCACTGCACACTAGAAGAGAATCGCAACTGTCAATCTTGTCGCTGCTCGCAGCCACCGAGACAATGCCCGACGTTCTATTTCCAGTCGCAAATATCAAACACTGTTTGATTTCTACGATTTGCGACCGGCGACTCTTTGAGCTGCCAAAGTTCTATCTTAGAACGTCGCTCACGACGAGGAAATCTTTCCCGACAATCGCTTGCGATGGTCCTGGGGGTAACGTTCCAGCGATTGTCGTAAGGGGGGTTTTCAGCCGAGAATCGGCGCGATAGTCGCGTAGTTTGAGCCAGGCTTTAGATAGGTGATGGGGACCGTGGTGAGGGCCTAATGCATTGCAGGGGGCAAGCAGGGTATTTGCCCCAGGCCCCAGGGCCCTCTCGTATTAGTTGTGGTGGCCCCATTATAGCCTTGGCAGGCTAGGGGGGCCCCATCAGTGTTTTGCCCTGGAGCCCAGTGTGCAATTGGGATGGTATGGAGCATGACGTGCTGTGAGAAGGGGGGGCGGGGGGTGTCAGGTCATCAGGAATTAATACCCGATAATACACTTTTAAGTGTTGAATTAAGTCTTGTGAGCTGTGAGCTGGGAAACCTCATCAGGAATCGCATGGTGCATCAATCATCAAGCAGGGAGACACCTGTGGAGCAAATCAGAGAAATGAGTCAGATCTGATCAATAGCCTTGAGTCTGCCAAAGAGGCCCTCACACAACCCTCGCACGGTCCTCATACCAGATATTCCAAGATTCTACGTATACTGACTTACAAAGGCAAAGGGCAGTAACTGCATCATATTTTGTCAAAATTGAGTTTATACTGAAAGTGATCTTCATAACACCTCCTTTATCTTGTGACAAAGAGTTATGGTCCAAATATAAAGAAAGATAAGTCCAGATGCCAAGTAGGGTTAGTTTTTTTTAAAGTACATTAGCATAGGGTTATGTTGAGTGCACATGTACACACACAGCACGCCATAGTCATACGGCCCTCACAGAGCTCCCATACAGTACGTTCCCACAGACCCTATTGGAGAGGGCATAAGAGGTCGAGCAAATACATCACGTGTGAAATCCTCTCGCTTGTCACGAATGAGACGAACTGCTAACGAACATCAAAGCAGGTCCCTCCTAGTCAAGCCTTTGAAAAGCACCCTGACATCACCGTTTGACAAGCGCAGTGTCTGCCTTCAAACGGAACATACCTTATGCTCATATGTAATGAACCTCTGAAGTAGCTAAAAGATTCAGTAGCCTACCCAACCACAGCTGGGGTGAATTTGGGTAAAAGAAACCATTTGGGGTTATTAGATGCGTCCTAGCATATCTATAAGAGGGTATGTCCGTCTGTCTGTCTGTCTGTCTGTCTGTCTGTCGATCGGTCGTTCGGTCTGTCTGCTGGTCCGTCTGAAACGCATTCCTTAAATTGTGATTCCCTCTTGGGTCCACAAGGTGGCAGAGTGCATAGATGGACGCATCTTTTTCCGCCTTTCGGACTTGTATCCAAAGGAGTAAGCACTGTAAGTGCACCAAGTGCAATCAGAGATGGCAACCTTGCCCACCTTCATAAGCATTCATTAATATGTTTCTAAAAGCCTTATCAAAGTATCCTTTTTGTGTGACAGGGGAGGCCAGTGCGTCGACGATGTGGGACAACAACGCCTGGATGTATTTCTACAACAATGGGACGCTAGAGGAGCCCCCTTTCTTAGTGCAAGACTTTATCCACGCCCTCACGCCCGACGCCAAGTTCATCGTCATGCTCAGAGATCCCGTCGAGAGGTAATACACTCTGAATTTAAATGCGTTAACACTTCACACACAGTTTCATTAACACTAATGAACTAATTGTTAAAACACTTTAATCAATGTTTGTGAATGAGTTAGAACCAACCTGCATGACGTCACAGAGTGGATGAGTTTTATGTGTGTTTGGGTGAGTTTTATGTGTATGCCAGCTGGACACTTCTATATCAAGTGGTTTCATCTCTTTTGCTCTTTGAAGGACAAACTTTCAGAACTGCCGTGGCTGTGCTGTGTCCGCTGTGTTAACAACGTATTTCTCACTCATTTACAAAAATTTGTTAACGTTTTATTGATATTTGGTTCATTATTTACAAAGTCTTTTTACAGCTCTTTTATGGACTACTATTTATCGTGAATGTTACCGTGAATGCTTTATTTTCCACAGAGTGGGAATTTCTTTTAATCGCAATACACATTCAAGACCTCATCCACACACAGTGAGATAAAGGTACACATAGCGTACCTCTGGCATGCAGTATATCACTAGTGCAAGACTTCAACCACCCTCTCATGCCCGAGGCCAAATTCATTGTGATGCTCAGAGGCCTTGTGTCGAGATATGGTTTCAGTAGCACTATTCAAAAACCTCATATATCCCCACTCACACAGCGAAAGAAAGCTTCAAATAGCATACTATATTATAGACACCCATGGTCCTCGCATCACAACACTTGCAATATTGTGCATTCCCACACACACAGCGATATTGTACCACACGTCTATACGATTTTGTAAATTACTTGTACGTATACGTGTGACGGCTGCATTACATGTGTTATTTCCTCAGACATCAAGGCATACATTAACAATACCAAAAATATTACGTGAAATTACTCATTTGTCATGTTCTTACAAGTGCATCAACGTATGGGTCAGCCAGGGCTCAATGAAGGTCGGCCTTTAGATTAGAGCCGTAGTTCCAAACTTTTTTCCTTGTGCACCCCCTTGTTCATTTCAATCTGGTTCGAGCACCCCTAACCGAATGTTTTGATGTGCTTATGGCCACTCAAATATGGCTTCCCTGCACAAATCATTGTACATTATGCAGAGTCATTGAGAGAATCCTCATTTCCAATGGACTTGATGTTTCTTCAAGCATACAATTCACCATACAATTAAAAACTACTTAATTTTAATTAATGCTGTATAAAAACACACATATCTGCCATTGCTTAATTCAGCTCGCGCACCCCTTGTGGGTACCCCAGGGGTACACGCACCCCAGTTTGGGAAACCCTGGATTAGAGAGTTTCAGGCACCTAACCCCACATTGCTCC
>NC_085880.1:12613756-12616256 GCF_034702125.1 Engraulis encrasicolus | reverse complement strand
GAGCAGAAATCCCCTTTTTATGACATCACAGGCAGTTGTAATGGAAATGGCTATGAAACGCGGCAGATTAAAAAAAGCATTTCCCACGGACCGGATCTGTTATCAGAGAGAGAGAGAGAGAGAGAGAGAGAGAGAGAGAGAGAGAGAAGGGGGCGGGGGGAGGCGTTGACGTAGGCATTATGTGACAGTATTAATAAATAGGATGATTGCATATGTGTAGACAATACAATATGTGCATGTATACCATATAGATATTTGCACATTTAAGTAAATTTATGTAGTGTATTCAAATGTTTATGTTATGTCTGTGTGTAAGTGTATACATATGCATGTGGGTTTGTCTGCAGCTATCCTGACCACATAATTGTGCAGTGGCCGCGTTATGTGAGAGGCGTAGGTCTGTGTGTATGCTATGTCAGATCACAGTCTCTTGTCTCTGTCCTGTGGTTGTATATAGCATACCGTAAATGCCTGTAGTGTATATGTAGCATATATGTGTGTCGAGAGTGATGGCGCTATTCCGAGTGTATATGACCATGCTACTGTCAGAGCCAACAAGCCCCCTAACCCCACCCAAATACACAGATCCAACCAATATATCCCTCCCCAATAAAATTCGAATTAATTCAAACACGTGGGCGGTGGTAGCTCAGGTGGTAGAGGAGCCTTTCGGCAACTCAAAGTTTGCAGGTTTGAGCCCCGCTTGGCCAGACTCCATCGTTGTGTCCTTGAGCAAGATACTTAACCCCAAGTTGCTCCTGGTGGCAGGGTGGTACCCTGCGTGGCAGCCACGGCCACCGGTGTGTGAATGGGTGAATGGGTGAATGTGAGGCATACAATGTGAAGCGCTTTGAGTGCTCAAAGGAGTGGAAAGGCGCTATACAAATGCAGTCCATTTACCATTTAGCATTTAGCATTTACCATGCCTGTTGTTCTGATTCTACAGCATACATACACACACGCCCCAATCATGAAGATGAATGCTGCTGTGGTTGTGGTTGTGGTGATCTGTCTCTGCTTGTGTGCTGAGCCGTGTCTGCCATGTCACATCAGTCTGCCCATGCGGTTACATTATTCCAGCCTCAGTCTCTATTCTATTTGGAGTACTTCATATGCAGCCCTGAGCGCTGCTCTTAGAAGCTCTTTACATGTATGTGCATATTTTTGAAAACATATTGGTTTTAGTGTTTTGGAGTTTTAAAATGTGCATTTCGAGATCAATCTTAAAAACATCCCATTTGGGGCTAAAAGGCCCTTTTTTCAAATGTAAATGGAAAAAAAATATCCGTATTTAAATATGTTCACATTTGCGTAACCAGCACCTTAGGATAATCTGAACCTTGAGAGAGAGAGAGAGAGAGTACGTAGCCTTGAGCCCTGCTCGAAGGCTCTTCTATGCTGTTGCTGTGTAGCCTACTTCAGCAAAGCCAGCAAGTGTACTGTATGTCTACCCGAGGCCCTGCCTGCCTGTCTATTTGTACGTATTCCCCCCCTGTAGATGAGATCTGCTCCCACTCCTTATGTGTACAGAGGGATTGTAGCTCGGTGCTGCAGTGAAAAGGACTCCGTAGCTATAAAGGATGTGTGAAGGTGGGAGCAGGTATTGACAGCTGTCAATCACTCCATGGGTTTCATCCCGAACTATGTTTATAAAGACCACTTTAGTACTGTATGTTATTGGATTGTGCTTGTGTTATGCTCCCTGCCCAGGGACCACCGATGTACACTACCGTTCATAAGTTTGGGGTCACCTTCATTTTTCCAGTTATTTGTTTGCAATTCAAGTCGCAAACATCTTTTAAATAGCTTGAAATGGAATAATGGAAAGTACTGAACAGCCACAGGTGAAAAAAGGTTTGATTACCCGTAAAATTGGTTAAACTGGACAGAAGAGTGAAATCTAACCAAGCTTTTCACCCATTTATTACATAGAAATACATGTTTTAGTCAATTTTTCTACAGACATTTCTTTGGTTTATCAGATAATGCTTGGAACTATTGGAAATCTCAGTGTCTGCCCTTTCCAATGGTAGGTGTATGACATTTGTTGAGTTGCCACCTCGTCCACAAATTCAAGTCAAAGTAGCTGCATGATTTTCTAGCCATCAGAATGAACCTACTTATGAATGCACAATCCATTGTCTCAGCAATGTTTTAGTGTGCAAGCCAGTGCCATACATCGTTGGAAAGTGTACATTCTACTCTTTCAAATGATATGTATATCATCCAGCATTGTATGGATTAACAGGAGCAGACATCAACTTTTGCATGCATGGGGCTCATAGAGCTCATGGGCAATTCTGGACCTCATCTCATCCCGGGAATGAATCTGTAGAACTGCAACTGGCTATTATTAATGCCAACGGAGTGTACACTTTGATTAGTACACCAGACTAGACACTACCTTAGTAAAGGTACACTTTGTTAGTCAAAAGTTAGTGATACATTTTGGTGTATTCTATGCAATATCTATACAAGTAAATCCATTCAACAGTTACCT
>NC_085880.1:12593756-12608756 GCF_034702125.1 Engraulis encrasicolus | reverse complement strand
TAGCGGGCGCTAATTGAAAAGAAACGGGCCGGGAACAGAACAAGTGGACTGGACGGGAAGGGAAGAGGCTGCTGGCACATACCGTACCGTCCTGCTTCCATTCTGC
Source organism: Engraulis encrasicolus (assembly GCF_034702125.1). Lineage (NCBI taxonomy): Eukaryota > Metazoa > Chordata > Actinopteri > Clupeiformes > Engraulidae > Engraulis > Engraulis encrasicolus. The sequence continues at coordinate 12,608,650 of NC_085880.1, read as the reverse complement.
TGCTCCGCTCTGCTCTGCTCTGCTTTGTTCTGCTTTGCTCTGTCTCGGCCTTCTCCAATCTGACTTGTCTGTGTGTGTGTGTGTGTGTGTGTGTGTGTGTGTGTGTGTGTGTGTGTGTGTGTGTGTGTGTGTGTGTGTGTGTGTGTGTGTGTGTGTGTGTGTGTGTGTGTGTGTGTGTGTGTGTGTGTGAGCTGGGAAGCTGACAAGGGGGGACAAAGGGGTCCGTTGCCCCGGGCCCAGTGAGAGAGTGGGTCCAGAATTGTCTCTGTGCGTGCGTGCGTGTGCGCGTGCGCGCGTGTGTCTGTGCAGGTAAGCTGATAAGGAGGGACAAAGGGGTCAGTTCAAATGAAGCAGAGTTGAAGAAGAGAGGTGTCCATCTTGAGTGTCTATCTTGCCCTCCTTCTGACATGAGTGACCGATTCAGAGATCACCGATTAGCTGATCTAGGACCTTCTAATGTATCCTCATGCTATGTTGGTCAATGATGTTTTTGGGGTCTTAGACGTCAGGTGGTACAACAAACAGGTAATTCCTATATATTGATTAGTGATATGTAATGCAATTTACCTTGTGTCCTAGAAAGTCCACTAAAAACAAAGAAAAACATTGAATCACTTCAAAAGTGATTTAGCTGTGGTTGCACCACCCTGACATGAGCTACTTCTAGAACATCATTGACCAATGTGATGGTCTTCTCTCTTATGGTTGGTGTCTTATTCTGTGCATTGGTCTTTTCCATTTGTGTATGTTACATGGGGGTCCTTGTACTGTATGTTATTTATTTCCTGGTGCATCGGCTGTGGTGTGTGACACCACTACGACATAATTTCCTTTTTTGAAGTACAGACTACTTGACTTTGCTTAGTTGGATGAAATTTGTTTTGTGGTCTGGAAATGAAACTAACGTCCAAAGGCAGTTGACTTCAAAAATGGGGAAAATGAGTTAACGTCAAAAGGCAAACATCACATTTAGAGGTTTTTTTGTGCAGAGTTGCCTGGTAGTGGTACCTCTTTGAGTGGCTCCTGTCATGGGCGTAACTATAGCAAGCTCCGTGAGGGCGGTCGCACCAAGGCCTTTGACCTCCAGGGGCCCGTCGCCATCCCCAAAATGAAAATTCTGATTTGCTTGTGTTAAGAATGGACCTCTCTTAAATGCACACGTTATCAAAACTGCATTACATTTCCGCAGTGAAAGTCAACATTGATGTCCATGTATTGAGATGTGAAATATCCTAAAATCACATTAAACTGAGGGCCCACGGTGGATAATCACACCAGAGCCCATGACTGACTTGTTACACCACTGGCTCTTGTTCATGCATACATCGAGCCTCCTGTTGTCTAAGCCATTCTGACTCAATATAGTTCTATCTATAGCTCCAGGTTCCCTGGCTAGAACCTCTGGGGCCCCATATTTCAAATGTTGCTTTGATGTAGGGATTAATTCCCAGGTGTCACCAGCGGGGACAAGATGATAACGCTTGTCCCCTTTGATTAAGCTGTCCTTACTTATGTATATTCTCAAGACAATACCATCATCCATATTTCTTTCTTTCTTTCTCTCTTTCTCTCAAGCACATAGAATAATGACTGAATATGATAACGTGCTGTATAAATACTTTTCATTAATTGACTGGTTGATTAAACACTGCCTGTAGTAGTAGTAAGTTCAGGTTGTTAGTTTCAGTAGTATAACTGAAAGGGACCATGGCTCAGGCGATGACAGTGGTGAAAAGATCTCTGGCGCACTCTGCTGGCAAGCTGTGGAAGGGCGCTTCTTCACACTGTTACATGTTCCTGCCAGCTCTATGTTGATGCTTCTTAGTATTTTGTCACATGTCACATGTTACATTACGAGTCTTCAGTCCTGTTTCAGTAATTCACAATTACAACTTGCATTTTTTTTCTGCACACCACAGTTAGCAGGTGCATTGGAGATGACCCATAGGTCGCTAATCAGAAAAAAAAAAAAATAACACTAACCACTTCACTTTAAATGTATTCACAACATTTTGCTGTTAGACCTTCAATAGGTAAATCTGTTAAGGTTTTTTTCTGATTAATTAACCAGTACCAAGGCCACTGATAGTATTAAACCAGGCAGATATGTGTTGTTTTCCATGTTTTCCTGCTTGCTCAGCCTCTTGTGGCTCCGAAAGTTATCAAAGACTGATCTATTTCCAAAGAGGATTGTTTATCTCCACTCTCACAGAAAGACAGAAAAACAGTCTGTTTATAGTGCAACATGCTTGTCTACATCTTAGCCTCACAGAAATAGTCTCTGCGACAAGCATACGATTATACTCACAGTGGGATAAAGCATTGGATCTTGTATCTGGGGAACCAGGTTTGAGTCCAACCTGAGGTGGTCCTGGTCCATCCCCTCTTTCCTACATTTCCTTTCACACTCTCTCTCTCTCATCGGTCATCTCTCACAGTTCTGTCCAAATAAAGGCATCTCCTCTCCTCTCCTCTCCTCTCCTCTCCTCTCCTCTCCTCTCCTCTCCTCTCCTCTCCTCTCCTCCCCTCTCCTCTCCTCTCCTCTCCTCTCCTCCCCTCTCCTCTCCTCCCCTCTCCTCTCCTCTCCTCTCCTCTCCTCTCCTCTCCTCTCCTCTCCTCTCCTCTGTTCTCCTCTCCCCCTCTCCTCTCCTCTCCTCTCCTCTCCTCTCCTCTCCTCTCCTCTGTTCTCCTCTCCCCCCTCTGCTCTCCTCTCCTCTCTTTCTCTATTTTCTCCTCTCCTCCTCTCCTCTCCTCTCATTTGCAAGCATTTGGTGTGTGGGGGGTTTGCTGTGTCAGGTTGGGAAGAGTGGGGAGCTGAGTATGATGATATATAGGGGGGTGTAATGGATGTATTGTGATAATGTACTATGAGTAAGTGGTGTTAAAATAAAGCCATTTTTAAATCTCTCTTCTCCTCTCCTCTCCTCTCCTCTCCCCCCTCTGCTCTGCTCTCCTCTCCTCTCCTCTCGTCTCCTCTCCTCTAATCGGCTCGGCTCTCCTCTCCTCTCCTCTCCTCTCCTCTCCTCTTCCCTCTCTATTTTCTCCTCTCCTCTCCTCTCCTCTTCCCTCTCTATTTTCTCCTCTCCTCTCCTCTCCTCTCCTCTCCTCTCCTCTCCTCTCCTCTCAGGTGAGGCTCCATGTGGGTCTGTACATAGTGTACCTCCTGGACTGGTTGTCGGTGTACAGCAAAGATCAGATCTTAGTGCTGCGTCTGGAGGATCATGCAGCAAACCGCAAGAAAACCATGCGCAAAGTCTTCAAATTCCTCAATTTAGGTAAGATCCATGTCTTCCTTTTTTTCAGACTCTGAAGAAGACAGTAGTCACAACGCATCAGCCTGTTTAATTAAAGGCTTTTTACAGTTTTTCTCGATTGCTTACACACAATTTCTGGTACTTCACACACAATTCTCGGAACATCTCTCCCATTTCCCAACTCCCCTAACCAATGTCACTGAACACTAAACACAATTCCTTCTTTACACTCACATTTCAGTTTTAAAACACACTCTTTTCAAACCACTACACACAATTCTCTGGATTACACACAATTTCCATGAAGAAAAACCCTGGTTGTCGCATTGAACACACTGTCATTCAAAATAATCAACTGCCATACTAAGTTCACTTCCTCATCACATGGGCAAACTCTCTTCATATCGGTTTACAATCTGAAATCATCACCCCATAAGGACACACATTGCATGTCATATTGATGAAAAATGAGTGGATGCAAGGAGAAAACACATTTGTTTAGTTTTTGAACTCAAAAATATGTTATACAAGACATCACTTTCATGTGGTTACCCAATATTTTACAATAACTTAGTGCAATTTTTTAAATGTCAGAAAAATATGTACAATTTATACACATCTGTGTACTCCGAGTCTAAAAACAACATTTCAGTATTTTACTACAGAAAAATACCCACTTTAGTAAGTAGAACACTGAAGAAAATAAGTTTCTACTGTGTTTCAAGTTGAGTATAGAGTTTTACCTTGTGCATATTAGTGTTCAATGGTTCACATAAGAGTGTATTACAGTTTTTCTCGATTGGTTTGGCTAATTTCTCAAAACCGAGATGACATTCTCAAAACAACACGGACAAATCTCCAAACCAACTTACAATTTCCCACAACAGAATGGCATTTTTCATTGCTTTCATCAAATTTCAAATGCTTTGTACATGTCTCAAATGTTTAGTACATCTCAGCAGATGGCTATATACAAGTACCCTACAGTTGACACATTGAGCATACATTTAGCACATTTTCCAAATAAATTGACCTGTCTTATCTGAACGAATTAGACAATTCTCAGTCTAATGGTTGCCCTCTCCAAAACATGTCAGCATGTCAGCATTGTGTGAGTCACCATATGCAAAGTAGTCTACACAATCGTCAAAACAGTCAAGGACATAATATTTTAAGAATTTCTTTACTGTAAACAGTAAATTCATGACAGTGTTCAACAGGCCAGATGGTATTGTAACTTTACTAATTTGTAGAAAATAATTTTACAACCGTGTATACTACAGTTTCCTCTGTTATTTGGCTAATTTCTTGACATTTTTTCAAACAGCATTCTGTGGAAGGAATTTAGTTTTGACACACGGGTAAACTGTTTTTGGAGTGATATGAGCAAGTGATGAGGATCCATGGCATTATGCTGAACCATCCAGTTTATTTTGACAGAATGACTAAATGCATGCAAATGAGCCAAACCAATTGAGAAGGATATATGCCATTTTTATGGTACTGGCTATTTATGTGGGAGAAGGTTTGGTGCTGATGAAAGAATGAGCTGTTTTGGGAGGTATATGACATTTTGCTAGTTATCTGAACTGTTGTGCAGAAGTGTAAGAATGTTTGGCCAAATGACCCAAAATTTAAAGAAATGTCATCTCGGTTTCAAGAAATTAGCCAAACCAATAGAGAAAAACTGTAAAATGACTGCTTGTGTGTCATTTGAGAACAAAATGACCTTTTTAGAAGAGAGTACATTGTTTTGAGACAAGACGTGCATTTTTCAGAGGTAGTGAGGAGTTTTGCCCGTTGTGTGTGAGGTTTGGAGATTTGTGTGTAGAGTTTTGAGAATTTGAGAACTGATTCTGAAAAATGTGTGTAAGCAATCGAGAAAAACTGTAACTTCGCCAGCAGTGTGCCTTGGAATCTTTGGCAGACCATATCAACAGTCACAACTGGAGCTAAGTCTGACCATAATTTTAAGAATCTTCCATTTATTTACTGAAGTTCAGTCCTTACTCCCATTCCCTCACATGCACACTGCACATTTACAGATACTACATTACGTGCCTGTGTGTGTGTGTGTGTGTGTGTGTGTGTGTGTGTGTGTGTGTGTGTGTGTGTGTGTGTGTGTGTGTGTGTGTGTGTGTGTGTGTGTGTGTGTGTGTGTGTGTGTGTGTGTGTGTGTGTGTGTGTGTGTGTGTGCATGCATACTGTACATGCGTAACGTACGTGAATGTTTGTGTGTGCATGTGTCATGTTCCTCGGTCCCCACCCTAGGGGCCCTATCGAAAGAGATCACCAAGAGCCCGGCCTCCAACATTTATAGATACACTATGATAGCTCTGTGTGTGTGTGTGTGTGTGTGTGTGTTTGTGTTTGTGTTTGTGTTTGTGTGTGTGTGTGTGTGTGTGTGTGTGTGTGTGTGTGTGTGTGTGTGTGTGTGTGTGTGTGTGTGTGTGTGTGTGTGTGTGTGTGCGCGCGCGCACGTACATACCTGTGTGTGTGTGTGTGTGTGTGTGTGTGTGTGTGTGTGTGTGTGTGTGTGTGTGTGTGTGTGTGTGTGTGTGTGTGTGTGTGTGTGTGTGCATGTGCGTGTGCGTGCGTACAAGCGTGCACACATATCTGTGTGTATATGTGCACGGATCAATGTGTCCTCTGTCCCCACCCTAGGGCCCCTATCGAAAGAGAAGGAGGCGGAGATCACCAAGAGCCCGGCCTCCAACGCCCGGCGGAAGGCGGACCTGAAGCTGGGGCCGATGCTGCCCATCACCAGGGACATCCTGCAACAGTTCTACACGCCCTTCAACCAGCGCCTCGCCGTCATGCTGCAGGACAAGGCGTTTCTGTGGATACCGTCGCCACCAACCAAACCAGAGACACCACAAGACTCCTCTTGAGCCTTAAGATAAACTAAACTACACTAAATTAACTGTCACCTTTTTCTTGGCCTGTCCTTCAGCCAATGGCTTGCAATCATTCTGCAGGACAAGGCGTTTCTATGGACACCGACGCCTCCACCCCAGATTAGAGACACCAGAGGACTCCTCTTGAGCCTTAAAAAACTATCTGTCGCTTTTTTGTTGGCCTGTCTTTCAGCCAACGGCCTGCCATCATGCTGCAGGCTTTTTTTATAGACTGCACCGTTCCCAGGACAGGACTCAGGGCTCCCCTTGAGCCTCAAAAATGTTGACATTTCACCTTTTTTCCAGGGCTCTTCCTGAGCTTTGACTTTTTGACCTTTTGGCTTTTTGGGCTGCCCTTTAGCCAGAGTCTCAGCATGATGCTGCCTTCCTATGGACATCCAACACCATCACCCAAACCTGGGACTCTAGGCTCTTTCTGATGTTTAACCTTTTCACTTGACCTGACCTTGACCTGACCTTGAGCTTTCCCTTCTGACCTTCCCTCTTCAACTGGCCCCTCACTATAGTGTTGCAAGGACATGGCTTTATCAATGGACACCTGTCCAGGGATCAGCTTCTGAATTTTTGCCTCCTGACCATTTGACCTTTCCTCTCCTATGACCTTGCTCTTCAAACATCAGCGCGCCATGATGCTGCAATGAACTGCGGCCTTCCTTAATGCTTCTTCCGTAAAAAGGTACACCACTGAGTAACCAAAAATGATCCGGAGAGAAACAGTAGAGGTTTTGGACCTCTGCAGCAGGCCACAGTTATGGTCCCTGCATCTCCGGTGCTCGGGCCCTAAAAAAACAAACAAAAAAAGCAATTGGGCTTTGCCGCTTCAGCTTGTGCCCTCGTATTTTTTTTTTCGTGGACAAGGACAATGGTGGTGCGGTGTGGCTTTAGAGGAAAAAACAAACAAACAAACAAACAAATCATACTTGTGTGCCACAAGAACAAATGGGCACATGTATACTGTACGTGGGTAGGGGGGCAGCTGAGATTCTGTGAGAGTTTCAGAGGCTCTGCCGCCTTTCTCTACTTTCTATTCCCCCTCTCTCTCGCTCTCTGTCTCGCCCACAGATTGAGGGGAAGCCGCCGACTTTAGGCTGTGTGATGTGCTAATGAGAGGCGAGAGCTGTCAGACTCCCCGACAGCTTCCACGGCAGAAAATAATTGAATGCCTCTCTCCTCCTCTCTCCTGGTGTGTGTGTGTGTGTGTGTGTGTGTGTGTGTGTGTGTGTGTGTGTGTGTGCGTTTGTGTGTGTGTGTACGTGTACGTGTGTGTGTGTGTGTGTGTGGTTGCACGCGCGAGTGGGTGCACGTGCAAGTCGCCTTAGTCCGCTTCTGGACTGTGTTACAAAAATAAAGGTGCGATGATGAACGAGAGACAGGGAGAGGGAGAGAGTTTGGCGAGGAATCGGCCTTCCATTTGTGTATGTGAGAGCAAGAAACTTGTGAATAATTTGCTATTTCTATTTGTGTGAGCTATATAGGGTTGGGGTGAGAAATATTGCTCATGCGGTGCAATGCGCAATGCCCCCTGGCTTTTTTGTTGTTTCGTGTCAGCAAAAGCAAATGGGGAGGAATACTGTGCCACGTGTGGCTCTGCAGGCCTGCAAGGAGAATATCAAAATGTAGATGTGGGGTTTGGTTGGTGTTGTTTATTATGGATCTGTATGTGGTTCATTCAAAAGTCTGGTCATACACCGACTGACTCTCCAGCAAAGATTTTATAGCACTCCGGAATCTTTGATTACCATTCTGTTTGTCATTCACCATGCCGACCGTGTTCAACACTGTTACGCATTTGATCATTTGATGCGACAGACGTTCAGATTTTAACAATTGTACGATCACAACAATATTACATTGATGTCACTCTAGTCTATACGAGAGATGTTTTCACATCCATGTCCTGTTACTGTAGTAGGCCTACACTAATGGTTTGCCTAATGCAACAGCAGTGAGAGAGAAGTGTCTTTCAGAAATATGTGCCAGTCATTGAATATACGGTAACACTCTGTTAAGGGGCCTTTAATTACAGTGTACTTACTCAATAGGGACAGCAGAATAACTGGCGTAATGACATATAAGTACGAACTAACTGTAACAGTAGTACACATTATTACATCATACTAACATTATGTGTTTATCTACATACCAAGGGTGTCTTGGCTCTTGGGCCTTAGTTCATTCATTTGCCTCCCTGGAAGAATTCATCACTTTCAAAGTGTTATCACACCACTTCTTAGTAAATTAAGATTATTATTGTCATTATGGTATCTATATACACAAATTATATGATGTAATAACATGTTACTACATGTTACTACAGTTGTACTTACATGTTATTATATGTTATTTCACTGTACATAATGAGTAACACTGCCATTAAAGCCCCCTTAAAATAAAGTGTTAACGAATTTACTTTTACTTTTACTACATTAGTTGAACATATTATACTGACCTTTGGAAATAATGTTAATGCAGTCGATCCATGTGTATGGAAGTACAGTATCTTTGCTTCGCACAGCTGTCTAACAGGGAAAATACTACTAACAGAGTTTCACTTAAAGGGTGTGTGAGAAAATATGTACTATTACATTAGACCGGTGTAGATACATTTTGACAACATTGTGGTAACACACAGACAGACAGACAGACAGACGGACAGACGGACAGACAGACAGACAGACAGACAGACAGACAGACAGACAGACAGACAGACAGACAGACAGACAGACAGACAGACAGACAGACAGACAGACACACACACACACACACACACACACACACACACACACACACACACACACACACACACACACACACACACACACACACACATGCAGACACACATAATGGTTTTGTAAATAAAAAAGACTTACCTTGCCACTTCCATAGCTTCTGGACTCTATCTGAATTCTACACGTTTCTATTCGGGACTAACCATGAGCATAGCCGAGAGTCGGGACCTTTCTCTCAAATCATTACATCTTTTCTTATCAGTCATTATATTTAATTTTATACAACTTTACTTTATGGACTATTGTTTTTTTTTCCATGGCACACTGTTGTCATAGTAATTTTGAAATTGCACTTTTTTAATTTAAGGGAGATGGGTATGCACTGCATATACCTATTACACTAGAGTTTGTTGCCAAAATGCTATATAGCTATACATGTCCAAAAAATTATAAATTAATAATAACAATAATAATAATATAATGTGTTTACATTGTGCTTCGTTATCAAGAAATGTGTTGTTTTGATGCTTGAACATCTTAAGGAAAAATCAGATCACATTTACCATCTTCCAGTTACTCAATTAAAAAAACAAACAAACATGAGAATAAGAAAATCGAAATGGCTTTTACAGTATTTTGGAAACAAACTCTTACTATTATCTTGGTGTGAACACAGCTTACTGAAGCTCCTCTCTTTGCAAATCGTTCCAATGCCATTACCTGCAGGGAAATGACTTAATGTCATTTGTTTTGTGTGCCACATCGAAACGTTGAATGTTTGACTTGTGTAAATGAACAAATCTGTCTATGGCATTTAATGATCTATTAAAAGGTGTGCACTATAAAGATCAAAGTGGTGTGCCATCATTAAATGTGTGTCCTCTTTCCTTATGGAGAGTCTTGTTATTGTAAGTTGAATGTTATTGTTACTGTATAGGCTATGTTGTTGCATGTACTCAGATTGAAGTGCATAATGGCCATTTCACACTATCCCCAAGTAGGTCAAGTCGATACCCCGCAGTGGTCCTCACAGACCTTGACTACGCAGATGACATCAGTTTGCTCTCCGACAACGTGGAACAAGCACAAACTCTACTGAACAGGGTAGAGCTAGAGTGTGCCAAGGTCGGCCTCAGGTTAAACGCCAAGAAAACTGAGGTCATCACCTACAACATTCCACCAGAACATCAACCTCTGACTACAGCAGGAGGCACTGTGTTGAAAGAAGTCAGTGACTTCAAATACCTGGGCTCATGGGTCAACTCAACTGAACAAGATCTTAAAGTGAGAAAGGCACTTGCATGGAGGGCCCTGAATGGCATGGCCATTGTATGGAACTCCACTCTCCCCCGTCAAAATCAAGCTTAGCTTCTTCTAAGAGACAGTAGAGTCTGTTCTCCTCTATGGCAGTGAATGCTGGACCCTGAAGCCAACCCTAGAGAAATCCCTTGATGGGTGCTACACCAGGATGCTGCGTGCAGTGCTTAACATCAGCGATAGTGCACATGTAACCAACGAAATTCTGTACGAGGGAATACCAAGGGTGAGCGAGAAAATTGATGTAAGGAGAATGAGACTTGCAGGACACTGCCAAAGGCACCAAGAACTGCCAGCCAGCAAACTGGTGCTGTGGGAACCGTTGCATGGGTGCCGGTCAAGAGGACGTACCACACTAACTTATGTGGACATACTTAAGAAGGACGCAGGAACCCAGAGTACCAGTGAATTGAAAAGATGTATGGAGAATTGGGATGATTGGAAGCAACGATGGAAGGCTTGTCTGCGGACAACCTAGAGAGAGGTCATAATATCATTCATAGCATCTATACAGTATAGCCTACACTATTATCTAGCCTGTTATAAAGCTGTATGTAGCCTAATGCCTCTTTTCCATTGCCGGTTTTCTGGTAGGCCTACAGGTCGACACAACGCAACTCAGCAGCCACTTTTTGCTTTACGATTGAGCTGTGTTGTGCCTATTCGAAAAGCAAAAAGTGGCGGCTGAGTCGCGCTATGTGGAGCTGTAGGCCTACCAGAGAACCGGCAATGGAAAAGAGGCATATTCTGCTCATAAACACAATACACATACACTTGCAGATGTGTACATCTATGGTCATTACAAATAGAATACCCTTTTTGTATTCCGAATCTTTTGGTATATGATGTCGTAGTTATCTGAGTTGTATAAACGTGATCGAGTCTACAATCAGTGCGTATGTCCTCATGAATTGTAGTGTACAATATGAAAAGGTTCCTGTCAAGTCAAGTCAAGTCAGCTTTTATTGTCACTTTCATCATATGCACAAGACATACAAGGAAAAATGAAATTATGTTTTCTCTCTATACCATGCCAGGACAATACATATACAAAACTGTCATTTTTCAGACTGACATAAAGTGCAAGACAGGACAGGTAACAGTGATGGACTGGTAACAATGGACAACAATAAATAATAAATACAGTACAAGTGAACATTCAACATTTAACATGTAACAGAGATAAGATAAATAAAGAATGTAGACACTACAATAATAGAAATAGTAACAGTGAAAGTAACAGTATAACTAGACTGCCTGTGCAGTCGCCTTCGACTGCTTAAGGTATATCCCCGAAACGCGACGCTTCCAGTCCCCCATCATTCCTACCACTCCCGTCCACCATTTCGTAAACGTATATGATACATACAGACGTGACATGACGTGCATAGGCTTAAAACCAAACGACTATTGTGAAAATGAAGCAAAAAATGGGGCAAATGGTAATACTGTTTTAATGGTTCAGTGGATATACCACATTAGGTACAGTGTAATAACCAGTGTAACAATATTTAATACAATGTAATTTTTTTACTAACATCATGTGTTTGTGCGTAAGTGGTATTACATGGTATTGCATATTGTTACACTGGTATTACACTATATTACATGGTATTGCATACTGTTACACTCGTTATTACACTGTACCTGATATTGCATATTGTTACACTGGTATTACACTAGTATTACATGGTATTAAATATTGTTACATTGGTTATTACACTGTACCTAATATGGTATATTCACTGAAATGGTGAACCATTAAAACAAGGTGTTACCGGGCAAATCAATCCACCCAGTCAGAAGTTATGGGCCAAATGAAAATTCCGCCATTTTGAAAGTGTTGTCTTCCATACTCAAATCAGTTCATGAACCTACCCTAGAGCATTCACACACAAAATCTGGGACAAATCCATCCACCCGGTCAGTAGTTATGGGCCAAACAATAATTCGGCCATCTTGAATTCAGCCATCTTGAAAGTGTTGACCTCCAAACTCGAATCAGTTCATGAACCTACCCTAGAGCATTCACACACCAAATCTGGGACAAATCCATCCACCCGGTCAGAAGTTATGGACCAAACAAAAATTCGGCCATCTTGAATTCAGCCATCTTGAAAGTGTTGACCTCCAAACTCGAATCAGTTCATGAACCTACCCTAGAACATTCACACACCAAATCTGGTACAAATCCATCCACCCGGTCAGAAGTTATGGACCAAACAAAAATTCGGCCATCTTGAATTCGGCCATCTTGAAAGTGTTAACCTCCAAACTGTAATCAGTTCATGAACCCACCCTAGAGCATTCACACACCAAATCTGGGACAAATCCATCCACCCGGTCAGAAGTAATGGGCCAAAAAAAATTCGGCCATCTTGAATTCGGCCATCTTGAAGTTGTTGACCTCCAAACTCGAATCAGTTCATGAACCTACCCTAGAAGATTCACACACCAAATCTGGGACAAATCCATCCACCCGGTCAGAAGTTATGGACCAAACAAAAATTCGGCCATCTTGAATTCGGCCATCTTGAAAGTGTTAACCTCCAAACTCTAATCAGTTCATGAACCCACCCTAGAGCATTCACACACCAAATCTGGGACAAATCCATCCACCCGGTCAGAAGAAATGGGCCAAACAAAAATTCGGCCATCTTGAATTCGGCCATCTTGAAATTGTTGACCTCCTAACTCGAATCAGTTCATGAACCTGCCCTAGAGCATTCACACACCAAATCTGGGACAAATCCAAACATCCGTTCAAAAGTTATCGCGTTAACACGAAAGACCTTACGCGGCGGCGGACGCAGCGGCGGCGGCGGCGGTGGTGCACGCACATCCCCGACGCTCCGTGTTTCGGGGATATAATAACAATAACAAGTGGTAGGTTCCAGGACGTGCAGGTAAGATGCAGTCCCTGGTACTGTGTGTGTGTGTGTGTGTGTGTGTCTGTGTGTGTGTGTGTGTGTGTGTGTGTGTGTGTGTGTGTGTGTGTGTGTGTGTGTGTGTGTGTGTGTGTGTGTGTGTGTGTGTGTGTGTGTGTGTGTGTGTGTGTGTGTGTGTGTGTGTGTGTGTGTGTGTGTGTGTGTGTGTGTGCTCTTGTGGGGTAGTGCAGGTGCAATCTTATAGTGGAATACAAAAGTCAAACTGTGCCGTCCAGCACTGTATAATGCAGTTTGAGAAATCAAATACAATGTAGGTCTTCCAGTGGGTTTTGTGTGTTAGTTTAGAATCTAAATTGACATTAGGCCTATATTTGATTGAAAAAAAAACCTTCTGGAGATTCTATTTCTTTATTTCATCCTCTTGTGTGTAAAAAGTGCATGTCATTCCATGACCCTCCAGCAGAGGGCAGTATGTTCCCAGTGCAAATCCCTGCAGCCGCACACAGCATCCAACGATGGTAATGTAATGCCTAGAGTGCCGTATCCACCTCATATTTACATCTGCACCAGCAGCACTCATGCTGGGGTTGACCTTGTGTGTGTGTGTGTGTGTGTGTGTGTGGGGGGGGGAGAGGGGGGGGGGGGGGGGGGGGGGGGGGGGGGGGGGGGGGGGGAGAGAGAGAGAGAGAGAGAGAGAGAGAGAGAGAGAGAGAGAGAGAGAGAGAGAGAGAGATTGACAGTATGTGTGTGTGTGCGTGTGTGAGTGTGTGTGTGTGTGTGTGTGCGTGTGCGTGTGCGTGTGCGTGTGCGTGTTGTGTGTGTGACTGCCACTGCACACTGTCTCAAATGTCAATCTGAGCCGCCTCTCTGATTGGCTATAATGGCAGCTGAGGAGGCGAATTATAGAGGAAGTGAAGTATTCTTATTACACAGCCCAGAGCAGCAGGCCAGCTCCAGACAAGGCACACAAGAGCCACCACTGCACGCAAATGAGATCATTAAACCATTAGAGTGCAGAAGTGGAATTTGATTGTTTTTGCTTGTTAGTCTGAGAGAGTCCTGCTGTCATGTTCACAACAGAGCACACAATAGAATAGAATAGGACTGGATCCTCTGCCTTTTTCCCACTATGACGTTGGATTGTGAAGTTCTGTTTTTGAGGCATGAAGCACCTTTCATGTGCTCTCATAAGTAGATATTATCCAATCTCATAAACTCGTATATAAAAAAAAAAATCAACGAGTTGTCCAGTGGAAAATAACAGAAGGATGGCGTTCATGTGTGCTTCCCATGTCGGTGTTTGGTATTTACCATAATTCCTAGAACACATGAGTGCACCATAAGTTATTAGTAGATTATTTCCAGAATTCACACAGCCCATTCATAAATGTTACATTTTTCATGAACACTTATGACCACCATCAAATTCTAAGCATTCCAGCAAGACAATATCACATTGCATTGAAGAGCTGTACAATAGAATTCTAGAATTGTAGTGCAGGTGCTCGTTAAGAATAGAATGTTGAGAGAATGTGACAGTTGAGATGGAACCCAACAGGCAGCACCTGTTCTGATTCTCTGTATGGCCGTTAGTATACTCTAAGGCAGAGGGCAGAATCAGTTTACTTTTTAGCTGGCCGTTGTAAATAAACGAAAAAGAATAGGCACATGTCCTGCTCACAGATAGGAGTCATATGTGTGATCTTTCTAGGTGAAAATGTTGATGTTTTATGAACAAAAAATCTTCCTACACTCTGATGTCTAGAGTGGTGGAATGCTCGGCATGAA
>NC_085880.1:12586256-12588756 GCF_034702125.1 Engraulis encrasicolus | reverse complement strand
ACGTCTGTTTTTCCTACGGAGCAAACTGTCATCATACAATGTTTACATTGACCTTACATGTGCAGTACATTCCGCACCACATGCACCATACACATATTGCACAGCAGCAGTTCTACACTCTCCAGTACATGAGTGGAGATGACTTGCCTCTGGCCTGTCAGCGCCAGCCGCTGCCCTGGCTCCACACAGCCTCGATAGGCTACTCCCTGGGGTGCAGCAATGCTAATCTATCCTCAGAGCCTGCTTCAAAGTCAGGAAACTGGCCTGTGTGCATCCACACACTACCTCGGAGCATGGAGCATGCTTTTCAGTGTCAGGAACCCAGCCTTGACACACACTGACTTTCAAAACTGCTTCAGAGTTGGGAAACTTGCACATCACCACACAGAGGCTAGAAACAATTCCTTACTGTGTGTGGAGTTGGTTTTACTCTATTATTGTTTTGTTCGTTTAACACCAATTTAATGCCCTCTAATACCCTCTAGACTAGAAGTCTGTAAAATTGGACTCTGTAAGTGTGGAATTGAAATTGCTAGATTTTTAGAGATTACTTCTGTGTTGCGTCTAGTCAGGCCAAGAACAAAGCAAATATAGTTTCTGATCTCCCAAAAATCAGGAACTCCACCCACTATGTCGGACACTAGTCAACCAGTAGAAAACCTAGGGAGGCGGGTCAACCATGCCGTTTGGGAAAACCTTAATTGTTATGCTCTGGAAGAGATTTGAAGTATTAGGATGTGGTACACGTTTTGGCAAGTGTGTCTTCAGGTTGGTTGACTGAGCGAATAGTGAACAATAATCAGTATGCAGATGACTGAATAACGAAGACTAAGATGGCTTGTCCATGTATTCAGAATGCCTAATGAAAGAACACCAAAAGTCACCCAGAGATGGACCCCAATCGGGAAACGAAAGAGGGGAAGACCAAAGAACACCTGGCGAAGGACCATGATGACAGAGCTAAAGGGGATGGGGCTGTCCTGGGATGAAGCACAGGCCAAAGCACCAGACAGGGTTCAGAAGCAGTGTATGATTGTGGCCTTATGTCCCAGCTGGGACGAAGAGGATAAGTAAAGTATGCAGATGACTGAATATTCATCCTTGATCAAGTTTTCCTGCCTCACACCTGCACCTGTATTACTGAAGGCTTGTTCTCAAGGACTACTGTAGTATTCAGAGTGAGAAGTCCACACACTTAGAATACTTTTTGTTCTATTTTATTTTTTCATGGCAGGATAACTTTTCGACCTCAACAGTCTTCTTCAGATTCTCTAGTTCTGGTACCCACGTTTCCCTTGAACTCCCCAATATCAAAAGACAACACTTGTGTCTTTAGTTATTTGGATATTACCCCAAAGAGGTTGTCATTCAAGATTGGAAAAAAGTCCAGATCAATGTCCATTTCATAACTAAATCATTTTATAATGCAAGGTGTTGGTCATCCGGCCTTTTTATTTTTGAGCTTCTACACTTTTACTATTCAGACAGGACAGTGAGTGTGAGAGGAAACGAGTAGGGAGAGGTAGATGGGGAAGGATTGGGAAGCAAACTCAGGCCGGAATTAACCCTTGTAAGTTGTTTGTGTTTTTTAACATAGAAGTTGTTCGGGTCATTTTGACCCGGGCATATAGAAAATAATTTAAAGTTGGAAAAAAATCATAGCTCATATCCATGTATGTGTATATGAAGGGTTTATTTGCAAAACGGTGTATCTCCATTTATTGACTTTTGCATGTTATTATTGGAAATGACTGTTCAGAGGTCATATCACCCATGTGTGAATTCTTACCATACAAATATTTTGAGAACATAATTTTTAAAGCTATATAAAATGCATTTTGCAATGCCTTTCAATGGAATGCCCAAAACAAAAATGTCAATTTCCCAACATTCTATAAAATGGCAACATGTCATCATGCATAGGCGTATCTATGACACGCTGATTTGAACCCTTTTTTTCAGTTTAATGTTCATCATGGAAAATGAAGCACAGCCAGTGAATCTCATCGTGAATGAATAATAACTGATAATAAATCATACTATTTTTCTCAAGCAAAAACCTGAAAACGGACCAAAATGATCCAAACACCTTACAAGGGTTAAATCTGGATTCCCGGAGTATAAGTATGGTGCACTAACCCACTGAGCCATGTAGACCCACCTGGCCTTCTTTTCTGCTCTGGACTGCACAGTAAAACATTGAAAGGCAGTAAAATGTAAAAGAAGGTAAGTTAGTAAGTTAACTCAATTCGAGGCTTTGCTCAACTCGAGGCTTCCTCAAATTGAGTTCACTTACAAACTTAAGGCAAAATGGCAAATTACTTTTTTATGTTTAACGGGCTGCAATGTTTTACAGTGTGCTCCAATGTATTATTATTATTCAGGAGACTCTGCCCTAAGCTTGCTCTGGGTGTTATTGGGGGGTTGACATTAATCCCTGTGTGTATCTGCTGCCATCCTCTTGTTAAGGAGTCAAGGGTGTGTGTGTGTGTGTGTGTGT
>NC_085880.1:12578756-12581256 GCF_034702125.1 Engraulis encrasicolus | reverse complement strand
TGTCATGTCCCTGTCTACCCAGCTACACGAGGAAATGTTCCACAGGAAAGTAGATGAAAAAGGATACAATTAGTAAACAACTCTTGTCATTTCAGGGTTAGCTTTAGAACACAACAGTTTTGATGTTATAATTTGTTTAGTAATGGTGTTGAATCTTAGACACCAGTCCTCTTGTTAGACTACATCAAAGCGCACATACTGTACTGTCAGTAAAAAATCATAAAACTCAGTACAATCTTGTATCAGCACATGAAAATAATTCTACCTCATCAATTCCTCCATATTAAAATATATGGTGAAATATGGTGTTAGAACTCAATAAATGTATAAGAAAGAAGGAGGTCATTGTTATGCACCCTTTATATATGGAAGAACAATTGACACGGCCTGCAAATACACAGTAAACATTTTTTTCCTCACTTATTGTAAATCATTGCCAATGAATTTTAGTTCATTGTTTTCCTCTTCTGTCTAGCATAGCAGAAACACAATCCACATGAACGAGAAACCACCAGTCGCGGTTCATTTGAGAGTACTTCTTTTATGTTTCTTCTCGTCTTCTCCTTTGCTCATAAATGCGAAGTCAGAGTGCTGAGGACATTTATGGAGAGGCCAGGCATGCTGTTGTTTATCCTCTTGGATGCCTGGGGTACAGTGCAGTCCGGCTGAGAGAGATGGACTAGGAGGTTATGTGCAGTCAGGTCGTGTGTGCGTGTGTGTGTGTGTGTGTGTGTGTATGTGTGCTTGTGTGCTTGTGTGCGTGTGTGCATGTGTGAGAGAGAGACTTCACACACTCTGTGTGTGCGAGGTGTGTGAGAGAGAGAGAGAAAAAAGAAGAGAGAGAGAGAGAAAGAGATAGTAGTGTGTACGTGCATGCGCATGTGTGCGTACGTGCCTGCGCGTGAGCATGCGTGTGTGAGTGTGTGCATCCGTGCACATGCGCTGATCTTGATGGGTTTGGGGTTGTGTGCTCAGAACAGCAGAAGTCATGAATCATGAATTTTCCCAATGCTGTGTCACACTCACATCCATGGCTGGACTGGCCATAGGGCATACATGGCATTTGCCCGGTGGACTGCTGATGATTTTGGCCTGGCTTTTCTCTTTATGAACAGTAATGGTATCAGTCCTCATGCCACTACAGCAATCCTCTCCGAGATACCGTAATTAAATATAAACTTTGGCTGTTGCGATCAAAATAACTCATATCAGATGACTAAAAACAGAGCTGGTTCTGACCTCCATGGGGCCCTAGGCAAAAATATGTCAAGGGGCCCCCATGAAGTGCGCAACCCCCCCCCGCAAAACGCGAACCACAGACACAAAATTTGTCTCCCTTTCTGCGCTCTTGAGACAAAAACATCAATAATGTCATAACAGATTGTGAACATGTAGACAACGGTGGCTGTACTGAACATGCGACTACCTCATCAGCTGCAGGTGTAGGCTACCTGGCTCATCTGTGTACTAGGCTACCTGAACATTGTGCTGGCCCTCCACTGGCTGACTGACGGGAGTCTGAGCTGGTCAGAAACTTAAGCATAGCTCATGTAAAATATAACTAAGGCTTCAATTAATTTAGCTCCATCAAATTGTTTGCATTTAAAATTACCATATGTTATAGCCTGCCCCCTAGTACCTTGCCTTTAGTAATCTGGTCTAAAACGTTTTTTAAAAAATAAATGAATATGCCTATGATAAGAAACTCATATGTAAAATAAATTATTTAGCTAGGGCCTATAAAACATGTGTTATTATGAATGTTATCACACATTATTGTGAATAATGTTGTGTTCACTATTTATTGGGATTCACCTTCGTCACAAGTTTCAGTCATTCACCAAAGGTCTGGATTTATTAGTCTATCCAAGCAAGTCGCGCCCCCTTGCTATTGGGATCACCCCCTCACACACACACACACACACACACGGCACTACTTCTCTCTCTCACTCCCTCCTCCTCCATTGCTTAGACTGCACAGACGTCTTATCAAAAATCTTAAGCGCCTGTCAAAACCAAAACCAATGTCTGTGTATGTTGATATTTGTTTCTAAACAATCGAGAGGCAGCCACGCATACAACAGCGCGCGCGCAAACTCACACACACACACCACACACACACAGAAAGGGCACCGCTTCTTTCTCACTCCCTCCTTCGTTGCTTCGACTGCACTGACGTTTCATCGGCTGAACGAACGGCTCGTCAGATTATGATTCAACTAGTAGGCTACACCTTTCGAAACAACAGTAAAACGTTGACAACACCACCCTTTCCTCTCACATTCTCTCTAGCCTAGGCTACCTGTTGATTCAGTTGAACTAATTGCGCAAGGTAAATCAAACGCTACTCAGCTTGTGGTTCTCAACAACTTCTACCTTTTAAAACAACAGTAAAACGTTAATCCCCCTTTTTACAACATGTGACTGTATCGAAGACCTGGGCACTTTTTAACTCGGCATTGTTGTGCAATACAAAAGCCCATTGACACTTCTGCTCCAT
>NC_085880.1:12553756-12576256 GCF_034702125.1 Engraulis encrasicolus | reverse complement strand
TAACGAAGTAAATGTAATTCGTTACTGTACTTAAGTAACATTTTCATACTTTCATACTTTACTCAAGTATTTTCATTTGGTAAGACTTTATACTTTTACTTCACTACATTTCAAAGCGAAATTTAGTACTTTCACTTCGTTACATTTACAGAAACACTCGTTCCTTACTCGTTCCTTTTTTTATTTAAGGCGATACACGGCAGGTGAAATAATTAATTTTTAATGCCCTGGTCAAATGAAATCTGACATTTCACGCTTGTGTGAAGAACGTGAAACTGAATCCGATTGGCAGACTCAGAGATTCGCCATTGTGATTGGTTGTAATGTGTCACGTGACAACAAGCTCCACTGCTCCACTGTACAGTTTCAGAAGGAAAGCGAGCAGAGCAAGACCACTGATGTGTCCACTGTTGCGACTTACGAGACTAAAGGCGGGCATACACTGTGCGATATTTTCACTCGTGAGTCTTAAGCTTCTGCTCACACTGCACGATGGAATTTCACTGTTTAAAGGTTCACATGCTCACGACTCACGTCCTCACACCACACGAGCCGACAGTCGGATGCGGCCGAAATGCTTCCACCGTACGACGCGACAGGCATGTTTCCCCGGTCTGCAGAGGAGGGAACATGCGCACCTGAGGTGGAGATGAGGTCGCTCTCAACAGCGAATCGCACGGCCCTATTAATTTGTGCATGTGAAGTGTCAAATCGGGTCGTAGCACTGCTTTAACTCTGCGATTTACGCACGAGCCACGACAAGAATTTCAAACCGTTTTGATTTTCTTGCGACCCTGCGATTGCACGGTCGTGAGTCGAAATCGCTTGTCGTTACCCCATGTACACTGCACGATGCGAGACTCACGATTGAACTGCGATTGAGCAAGAAATCGGCCCGAATCTCAAAAATGTCGTGCGAGTGTCAAATCGGGGCAAAATCGGGGTAAAAGTCGCACAGTGTAAGCCCAGCTTAATTGAAATAAGAAGAAACGGTACTTTCTAGTAACATGCAGAAAGCACAGCAAAACAATAAAGCAGGCGACAATAACGTTGTTAGAGTGTATTAATCTGCACGTCGTATTCGTTGTGTGAGGGGGGAGAGGTTTAGCTCGCAGGCTGCACTCGCCTGACGACGAAATTTGTCAGATAGGCTTCGCGTTTGAACTGAATAATCAGTGAAATGATACTTAATGTAGGCCCTACTGCTTATTTGACTTACTGCGCTATATCTGTGTTATGGCTTACAATAGAGTCACTTTTTGCCGCTTTTGTAGCGTGTTGGTTTCTTGAGTCAAGTAGCCTACACAGGATGCCTAAACATGCTGCTTATTCCAAACTATCCAGGCGCACAACTCCGTGATAGCATTCTTTCCCCTCACATTGCAGTATTTTCTGAAGTAGTTGGGGATATCAATTACTTGTCTAATAGACTCCCCTGTCACCAAAAAAAATGATTTGCTTCAACTTCATGGAAAAGAGGGAGTGTAAAGGGTTTGTATCTTTACATGAGGATTGCCATGCCCACCATATGTTACAAAGTGAGGCTACATGCAACATGTATCCTTGCAACATGTATCCTTTCCCTTTAGTCAGGTCAGTAGGCTACAGTGGATATGAAAAGCTTTGGCAATACCACCAAAGTGAGGTTGTAAAAAACAACAGCAACAAAGTAAAAAAAGAGAGAAAAAGTGGACTTTGGCTAAATATTGGCCCAGTGATGTGCACAGGCACAAAAGGCTTTTTCATGATCAGACAGATAAGTGTTCCAATTAAGTTGTATCAAGTAGGCTATTGCAAATCATTGGCATCTAGCAAATAGAGACCATTACAAGTATTTGAAGATGTTCCTATCTTTAAAGGTAGCTTAGAATCACAAGAAGTCTGTTTGTCCATACATAGGCCTAAGCCAACCTTAACATAACCAAACACTACATACTAGGCCTACTACTACTACTACTAATAATAATAATAATAATAATAATAATAAAAAATTAAAATAATAATAATAATAATAATAATAATAATAATACGAAGAAGAGGTCTACCAAAACCATAATTATAACAAAAAATAAACAAAGTACTTTATTGGCTACTACTCTAACTCCTTGCTGTCACAAATAAGTAGGCCAATACTGGACTGTAGGCCTACGGCTGGGGGGTATTGTAGTAGTTGTTCTAATAGGCATATAATCAATTTCAGCCTAATCATATTTAATATTAATGGCCCTTTCATGTGTTCTTTTGGGCATGTTAGGGTCAGTATTAAATGTTTAGAGAGGTGAAAATGAACTTCTGATGCTATAACATCCATGGACTTACTCCACAGTGTTTCTGAGGCCTGTTATGGCCTAGTTCTAACATGTTGGTATAGCCTATGCAAATCAGAGGATATTTAATTAGATATGACCAAACTAGGCCTACAACACTTAAATATTAAAATTGCACCAAAGGCTTCATTTTTAAATTTTTACTTTTTACTTTTAGTACTTAAGTATTTTTGACGGCAGATACTTTTGTACTTCTACTCAAGTAAAAAAGTGAGGTGAATACTTTCACTTTTACTTGAGTAGTTTTCAATGCAAGGTAACTGTACTTTTACTCAAGTACATAACTGGTGTACTTCGTCCACCACTGCGTCTAGCTCACCACTGTGTTTAGAAAGGGGGGAACCCGTCAGGGAATTTCTAAGACTCCAGTCTTTTCTTTACACAGTTAAAAACAAAGCAGCCTTAATGCAACACTGAGAGAGAGAACTCCGGGACCAAGTACAATCTATAAGGTGTTAAATCTACTCTCTATGTGTTGAATTGACACTGCATTTTTAGCTGTGTAGAAAAGTGGAGACATCTCGTGCTCCATTATCATGATATGTGTAAAAACACCCTTGTGTTTAGAAGAGGAATCCATCCTGCATGTCGGGGATTTTTCTCTTTAGAAGGGCAAAGTTGTCAAAGGCTGTGTGTCAGGTAATGTGTGAGACACCCCGCAGTCTTTAGAAAGGTACAGTGGCACATCTTACAAGCCATGCCAGACTAAGTCTGATGCGCCATTTTCTTTTTCTTTCTTTTCTATGGAATAGCAAGCAGGTGGTAAGCTGTATGACAGGCAAAGGATTTCAACATGGCAAAGGTTTCAGCAATGCTTAAGCTTTTAGAGAGCAAGCACATCTTGGGCTATATGTCAGGATATTTCACCATATGCTATACTGTATATCGGGCAGGCCTGGACTGGGAGAACAAAATGGCCCGGGCATTTTTGGCCCAGACCGGCCCCTCATAATCAGCGGATCACATGTGATTACTTATTGACCAAGCGGCCTATGCGAAAAGGCGCAATATTCATGCATGAATCTCTCTTTCAGCTACCAGAAAACACCAGGAAATGTGTGCTGATATGAACTATTTATTTAAAATGAATCTTAGTTTGGGCAGTGGTTTAGAAATGCAATAGATGACCACACTCACAGCAAAAGTAATCTAGGCCTACTCTACTTCTCTCTCTAACTCAACCTCATCCTGGCCTGGTTTGACTAGATGAGAAGAGGGAGATAGATTATTTATCACAATGTATGCAGCACTTGCAAAATATTCAAATAATATAGTATTCAGTGTATTGTTTGTCTAGTAATTTATACAATAAAGATGTTTGTGTCACAAGTCTTATTTTCTCTCGCTGACCCATGGGCACCAGAGGAGGTGCGACAGGCAGCAATGCCCAGCAGGTATTAACAGCTACCTGTACAATCCTGAGTGTATAGCCTACTCATAAATTGACCTAAATTAATGTTAAATTGAGGGTTTCTTCTAACAGGTGCATTAGAAGAGGGGTTAATTTCCTATTATGAAAATGCATCTCTCATTGCATAAGGAAGCTACTTTAATAGCTTGAATGATGAAAGAAAATCATGAACTGCCTATCACCACAATGCTTTAGTGTGTCAAATATGTTAAGAAAGCATTAACATACTGAAGTTTCAAAATGAGCAGTGCTGAAAGTGGTAGGCTACATAAAATAGTATACAGATAAAACTGTATCAAAAGCTTATTCAAAAGAAATTCTTCAATCATTTATCATTTCTAATTGTCCTGGATAAAATAACAGCTGAGAGAGATAGAGAGAGAGATGCTAGGTCTTTACCTACAGAATATGGTTTGATTGTGCTCCAAGAATTAAAAAAAAAAAAAAATCCGTTTGGCAAACCTTTTCCACACGCGAGACGCGACAACCGTTACACGACATATGGACATTTTCACTGCGTGGTAATTGTGATTACGCAAACGATCGCTGAATATTTAGTGAGAGTAGGCATGAGTTTGACAGTCTTCGAAACGCATTTGCTACGCGGAATGCTTTAGAACAACACCACTGGTGTTCCATTTAATGCTATAGGCTACATTTGGCACACTGCCGTGGCTACTATATTGTTAATATTATTCACGTCAGTGGTTTGGTGGAATGTTTGTCTTCTCAAATGTCCGTGAGTCGTGCGACCGGTTCAAAGCACTCAAGCACACTTATAGTGGTGGGAATTAATGGCCTATTTGATATTAATGTTTAATGCTGAAGTGAGAGTTGGGGAGAGGCATGGAGTATCCTAAAGTTTGTGTAGAATGGCACAGAGGCAGGTATCATTTCAGAAGTTTTATTAACTAAGTCCACAACATTACAGACATGCAGTTTACGTCCGTGTCCGTAGGCTGACTGACTTGCGTGACGTAACCACGTGATTACGACATCATTCTACATCCCTCTTCTTTAGTATAGAACCATGGTAGGCAAAAACATGACATTCCTGCAAGAGGGATTCTACCCTGATGAATTAAACCATTAGCAAAATAGCTTTCAATAACCCCATGTAAGAGATGTGATTTCAAATTAACTAAAGTTTGGTTTACAGGCCACTTATCAAACATAAGCTATCCAAAACAACACAAACTAGTATGAATACACCAGTGTAATCGAATAACACCAAACAGAACCTGTAAAGGGAGAACAGAATAGCATTAGTATAAAAACATAAATGTCATTGACTAACACAAAACAGAATCTGTGTAGGGACACAACAGAATTGCTTTTTTTTTCATTCACTGCATTTCTTCTTTTGTCTTTGTTTTTAGTCATTGTACTTGGGGTTAGGCTTTAGGAGCCTGCCAAACCTGGAACGGGCCGGGGAGGGTTGAGTAGCCGTTGGGAGAGATGACTCCCCGACATGGTCAGGTGTGTGCTCAGTGTGCACAACAGGCTGTCTGGGAGGAGATGCGGGGAGACTGGGCACAGTCTCACCACTGGTCCCCTCTAGTGGTGGGTCTGTTGGTGGCTCTTGTTCTGTTGGTGGTGGCTCTGTGACTGGCAGTAGGTGTCGCCGGTTCCTGCGGTATTCCTTGCCTCCTGATTCCACCAGGTATGACCGTGGTTCGGCTGTGACTCTTTTGATGATGCCAATTTTGTCATGTCCTTTCTCTGTTTGTAGGCGTACTACTTGGGAGCTTTGGAGTGGGGAGAGTGGCCGGCTGCCACGGTTATAGAATCTTTTTTGTGCTTCTCTCTTCTTTGACAGGTGGGTGTGGATCAACTCGGCATTCTTTGACTTTGGCTTAAGCAGGTGCTTGCTGATTGGCATATTTGTGCGTGTTTCTCTGGACATGAGTCTTTGTGCAGGTGAGCCCAGCGTGCCATCTCGTGGGATGTTTCTGATGCTCAGAAGATTGAGGAACAGGTCGGTGCCGTCCCTCTTTGATGTTTCCAGCAGACGTTTTGCACTTCGTACGGCCCTTTCTGCCAGTCCGTTTGATTGGTGATACTCGGGACTGCTGGTTACATGATCGAAATCCCAGTGTTTGGCAAAGTCTTTGAATGTTTGGCTTGTGTACTGCGTTCCGCAGTCTGACAACAACTTGTGGGGAACTCCATGGACAGAGAAGTGGCGTTTCAGCTTGTTAATTACGCACTGTGATGTGATCTTCTTGATAGGATCCAGTTCAAACCATCCTGAATAGGAGTCTACCAGCACAAGGTAGTGCTGGCTGTTCCATTCGAACAGGTCTGTCGCCACTGTTGACCACGGGAGCTCTGGAACAGTGTGTAGCTGCATCGGCTCTTTTTGCTGATGTGGTTTTAGGGCAGTGCAAATGCGGCATGACTGTGCAGATTCGTCAATGTCTCTCACCATTGTAGTCCAGAAAACGATGTTGCGTGCTCGCCTTTTGATCGCCTCAGCACCGGGGTGTCCTTTGTGAAGCAGCGTGAGATATTCCTTGTGCAGTGTTTGTGGAATCACTGTTCTTGTGCCTTTCATTATTATTCCATCTTCTATACATAGCTCATCTCGGAATGGGAAGAAATCTTTCACTGTGTCTGGTACCTGGTGCAACCTATCTGGCCATCCATACTTGATGATGTTGCTCAGGGCCTGCAGGGAGCTGTCTGTTGCTGTGTGTGTGCGTAGTTCTTCCAGACGGCTGGATGAGATGTGCTGCACAGTCATTACCTCAAAATCCTCCAGTTCGGTGGCATGTGAGGCTGTGGTGTTCCTCGGTGCACGTGATAGCGTGTCTGCTACGTGCAGTTCCTTTCCCTTCTTGTAAACCAGCGTGAGGTTGAACTTGTGTAGTTTCAGCATCATGCGTTGTAGACGCGCAGGCGCCGTGTGAAGGGTTTTTTTCAGTATAGAGACCAGGGGCTGGTGATCTGTCTCCACAGTCACTGGCTTTCCGTATATGTAGTCGTAAAACTTGAAACAGGTAAAGACGACAGCGAGCAGCTCTTTTTCAATTTGTGCATATTTTTTTTCTGTTTCAGTGAGCGTGCGAGAGGCATAGGCAACAGGACTGCCGTTCTGGAGGCACGCACCACCAAGGCCATACTGCGAAGCGTCACATGTGAGAGTGACTGGTGCTTGCACATCATAGTAACGCAGCACTGGAGGTGATGTCACAAGCTGTTTCAGAGTGTCGAATGCTTTTTGTTGTTGTTCAGTCCAGGTCCACGCTATGTCCTTATGCAGGAGCTGGTGGAGGGGTGCTGCGATGTTGCTGTGGTTTGGAATGAATTTGGCAAGATAATTTATCATACCCAGGAAGCGTTGCAGAGCAGCTTTATCCTGGGGTGGCGGGATGTCTGTGATCGCCTGGATTTTTGTTGGATCTGGTTTCAGCCCCTGCTCAGTGAAGATATGGCCAACGTAGCTGACTTCCTTCAGTTGGAATCTGCATTTTTGGGGGTTCAGCCTCAGTCTCACTTTGCGTGCCCTGTCAAGCACTTTTTTTAGGTTCTCGTCATGTTCTTGGAGGTCTCGCCCTCCCACGATGATGTCATCAACTATTATTGCACATGGGAGGCCAGCAAATATTTGCTCCATGGATCTCTGAAAGACCTCTGACGCCGCGTTGAGACCATACGGCATTCTCAGGTAGCGATATCTCCCGAATGGAGTGGCAAAAGTGGTGAGGAATGACGATGCTTGGTCCAGTTTGACTTGCCAAAAGGAGCTCTTGGCATCAAGCACTGAAAACACGGACGCGCCAGACATTTGGGCGGCAACTTCCTCAACCGTGCGCATGGGATGGTGGGGGCGCATTAAGGCTTCATTTAGGTCTCTTGGGTCAATACATACGCGGATCTTGTCAGTGTCTTTTTTGTGTGTGGCCACCATTGAGGAAACCCATTCGGTAGGTTCTGAGATGGGTGTGATGACTCCTTGTTTCACCATGTTTTCCAGCTCTGCTTTCACTTTGTCCATCATTGCAACTGGAACGCGGCGAGGTGGGCGAATGACAGGTGTGACTTCCTGGTCCAGTTTCATGTGGTAGGTCACTGGGAGTGAGCCGAGTTCGTCGTTGAACAGCTCAGCATAGTCGTCGAACCACTTTTGAGAAGAGCTCTGCCCGGCTACATTCACCTGGAAAACTTGGTCTCCCAGGGTCATGAGGTCCATCTTCAGGCAGTCCGGCAGCCCTAGCAGAGGCTGCACTTTACCATTTACCACGTGAAAACGCAGGTTGTAGAACCTTTGGTCACTTGTCTGGCACTTCAACAACACAGTCCCCTCAGTGTGTATCACTGTGCCTCCATAGGCCACGAGCCTCGCCTTGTTGTCTTTGTTTATTTTTTCAGTGTTTTTCAAGTACAGCAATGTATCCAGGGAGAGAACATTACACTTTGCACCAGTGTCTACTTTCAGTTTGAGTGTCTTGCCATTGACCTTTATGTTGCAGTGTATTTCGTCCTTAACACCATCATCAGACAACGTGTTTACTTCATTTCCCCCTGGTGAGAGCCCATCGATGTCGAACGATTCACAGTCCTCGCCGCTGCTGTCTGAGTCTGCATGTGCTATTTGGTTGACTGCCTTGTACTGCTTGTTTCTAGCTGCTGACCTGCAGTGACTCTTGAAGTGGTTTAGCTTTTTGCAGTAATTGCATTGCTTCCCATATGCCAAACAAAGTTCCTTTTTCGCTGGGTGTTCATGGCCACAGTTGGTGCAGTTTATGTTTTGCACTCTGGCATGGTCTTTGTATTGCTTGCTACTACTACTAGCTGTCTTTTGCATTCTGCGGTCCTGACGTATTGCATCCACATTTGTTGAGCTGCGTGGCGTTGTTGCAAGCAGTTTAGTATGCTGTTCAGTTTGTTCATTGATTTGGCATATCTTGATAGCTTTCAGCATTGTAAGATCAGACTCTCTCAGCAGTATCTTCCTCACGCTATCTGAGCTAATGCCACAAACAAGCCGGTCACGAATTAAATCATCATGCAAAGTTCCAAAGTCACACGTTTTAGCCTTGTTTCGGAGTGCGCTTACATAAGCCTCTATGGTCTCACCGGTTTTTTGGTTCCTTGTGTTGAATGCGTGTCTCTCCATTGTGATATTTGCCTGTGGACTGCAGAGGCATCTGAATTTCCGCTTCAAACACTCTGGATCCTCCCGGGACTCGGCTGGCCGGATCTCGACTCCCTCTCCATCTACTTGAGCAGGTGCATAAGTGAACGTGCGTTCCCTTTCGATTGCCTCGCTTCCTGCCAGATTGAGGAGTATGTAGGCTTTCGTTCGGTCGGGCTTGTCACTGTGGGCAGCCGCAATGAAGATATCATATTCTTGTTCAAATATTCTCCAGTTATCCGCAATTTTGTCGTCGAATACGAGCGGGTCCGGACGACGGAAGCCATCAGCCATGTTTGCTAATGTTCGCTGTGTCGCACACACTAACAAAGATATGAACGCATCTAACTTAATCAACACTTTACCTGACTATGTAGAGTACGAAACGGACGGTCGTTAAGTCGTTTCACTTCTGACACCATGTTGAATGGCACAGAGGCAGGTATCATTTCAGAAGTTTTATTAACTAAGTCCACAACATTACAGACATGCAGTTTACGTCCGTGTCCGTAGGCTGACTGACTTGCGTCACGTAACCACGTGATTACGACATCATTCTACAGTTTGAAAGAACAGATATTGACTTTACTCATACCTGTCGGGGCTCGTTGACACAGAAGTCAGTGCTCGTTGAGGCTACTACTGCCGCTTCACCTGCTGTCTCCTAGCGTGCTCCTTCACTTCCAACATGCAGAAGTTGTTGTCCCTCTCCTGCTGCTACAACACTACATGCGTGAACACATTATCTTGCCTCTGCTGCAAGTTTTTTTTGTATCCCTTTTCCGCAAGCTTTTCCACACCACCTTTTAGTTTTAGTCTCTCCATCGCTTGTGTCTCAAATTTGCGCGCGCAATGCATGGTAGGGGTGGGCAGAGCCGTGGGGCCGCAATGAATGGGGCACCTAAGTCACGCCCTTCTACTTCCGATACATGGGGCAGGAGCTCGCAAAATTTTGAATGCGAGTCAATGGAGCGAGTCAAGCTAAATCCTCATCCCGTTTGGCATGTGCTCTGGATTTCACATATGATGACAGTGAATTTGAAAGGTTTGATCTGGCGTCGTAAGACCACTCATTTTCGGCACGCAAGAAACGTTATTTTAGCTTTTGTGCAAAACTGTGTTGGAGACTACACTTGCGCCTCGCATATCTGACGTAAACCGAGGCACAGCCAACCCTACCGCTGCACCGTGGCTTAAGTGGCTGCACGTCGGACATGCGACGTCTGTTGTGTAGTCCAAATAATTACATATTTTTGCACATTCACAACTCAAAAATCGCTTGCCAAGTGAAGTCAACAAGCACACCATTGGTTGTTATTAATTCTGAGGCACAGCATATGTGTGATCCACGGGGAAATGCGAGGTGGGTCGGAAAATAGCTTTGATCAGTCCATTACAGCCCAGTCAAAAGTTTTTCCGTTGCCAGCCCCAGAAGCCGCCCGGAAGGGGTGGAGACTTAGGTGCCCCATAGTTTAGTCCGACTCAGATGCACCAATGGGACACCCCCTCCCTCTACCCCCTTTGTGTGGGCTGATGTCATTGGATGAGAGCCGAGGGCCGTCAGCATGAAATTGTGGGCCGCCGGTCACATTTTTTTTAAACATTAATAACAATTATTTTTAAAAACCGACATCACCGGCCCTCTAGGGGCGTCGGCCCACCGGGATTTTGCCCGGTTTGCCAGATTGCCAGTCCAGCCCTGATATCGGGATAAAGACACCATGTAATGTAATGAGAAATCACATCCCCACTGCATTTAGAAAGATATCTTACTGCAGTAAGCATGTACATTGCACATCTTACATGACAAGCTCCAAGATAACATGGCTTTCAGAAGGCAAGCACGACTGCAAGTCTGCAGTAGTGACGTCTTTAGATAGTGAATACATCTTACAATACTATATCTCAGACCATGGCTGGAACAACCCAGTCTTGACAGAGCAAGCATGTCTTATATGTCAAACTGTTCCCAAGACACCAAAATCTGTAGAAAGTGAACACTTTTACTCGTTTACTCGCTCAACCAGAAAGCACAGTTTTTGGAAGGCAAACTCGTTTTACACAGCTACATGTCAGGCTATATACAGTACAGTCAGTCTTCAGAAATCAAATACAGCTTGGGCTACATTTCAGGCTGTGCCTGTAAAGGCAAAGTCTTTAAGGCAATGCTGTTTCTACATGTTCAGCAATGTCTAATACACCAGAGTCTTTACACACACTGGACATGTCTTAGAGCAGGGGTTCCCAACCCTTTTTGAACAAACGCCCCCTTGACCTCATCAAAAGCATCCCAACACCCCCCTCGACCACATCATAAGTATGACAAACCATAAATTAGGCTAATGCCTCTCAGTGCCAACTCAGCACCCCACCTCTAAGGTGTATCCATCTGACACCCCCCCCCTTCCCCCAGCCTCCATAACATCCCCTAGGTAGTTGTAGAGTTGTAGAGTTTTGGAGAAACACTACCTTAGAGAAGCTCTTGGGCTGCCTGTGAGGCTGTGTCTAATGCTGTACACAGGGCCGCTGACAAGTTTGGCCGGGCCAGGGACCAAATCATTTAGAGAGTAACATTTATTGATCCCGAAGGAAAGCCCCCCACCCCTGAATGCATTCAATGTAATGTAATGAAATGTAATGTGTGTGTGTGTGTGTGTGCGTGTGCGTGTTTGTGTGTGTGTGAGAGAGAGCGAGATCTGACTTTGGCTAAATGTGTGTGTGTTGTGTGGTGAATATAGGCTATGTGCAATGATGTGTGTAATGTCTGTGTTTTTTCTGTATTTATGTATGTTACTGGACACCTTAATTTCCCTCGGGATTAATAAATGACACTCTACTCTACTCTACACTACTACTCTACATGAGGAGCCAAGTCTGGCTCCCCTATTTCCCTGGGCCCGGGACAGCTGACCTGTTTGTCAGCCCCTGTCGGGAGCTCTCACTGTACCCCATATGTGTTTACAGACACAGGCTACACAAAAACAGGCATGTCTGGCAGAGCGAGCTGTCTATCGGCCACAGCAGAGCTAATCATGTCAGGATGGAGGCAGCCCCCAGGGACATGTAGTGATATTTGTTCTTTGAGGTGCTGATGAAGTGCATCATGGGATTGGTCACTGCCTGGCTTGCTTGCTTGTTCGGAGCCCCTGGATGTGGATGTTCCTGGGAGAAAATGTCACTAATGCGAGCAAGCAGGTGTGTTTGGTGTGTGTGTGTGTGTGTGTGTGTGTGTGTGTGTGTGTGTGTGTGTGTGTGTGTGTGTTTGTGGAGAGAAGATTGGAGACTAAACAGTTGTCATGGTGAGAGAGCAGGAGGGCTATGCTGTTTGACGAGAAGGAAACATGGGCATGTACACATACACACACGCACACAAACACACACACGCGCACAGAGTAAGAGATGAAAACCCCCAGAGCCTATTAAACCAGCATGGCACATGCAGCACCACTAACCCTGCACATCAGGACAAAGAGACATGATAAGTAGAGACATGTGTACTGTGTACCTGTGCAGCTCCCATATTGTGGAAGTTGAGAGCTGGAGGTTAACCTGGCGGTTAGGATAGGATAGGATAGGATAGGATAGATTAGAATAGAATAGGATCAAAGTAATTTAGTTTAAGTCCTTTCACTCGCCGGCCATCTTGGCTACGATTCGGTCTTACTATTTGGAATACTATTTCATATTAGTCATGCGCGGAATTTCATGACATACGTTCTGCTTCATGGTCTGTGAGATCAAGTGGCCGCAGACTCTGTTGCAACCCCATGCGAGTAGCTACCCGATGTGAACTGCATATGTCATCAGCAACCGACCGGCTGAAGAAGATTCTCAGTGCATGCCAATTGACTTCGAGCAGTTGTAAAAGGTTACGTCGAGGCGGCGAGATGATTGGATAAGTCACGGTACATACACACACACACACGGCAAGTTTCCTTAACGTCTCCGTGAGCAGTGCGAGTCCGAGAGGTTCGCGGGCTGCCTTTCACACTACAGTCAACGTCCACGTTCTATCCGCGGGCAGCAGCCATTCATTTTCAAAGGGAGCCGCGCATTGAATGCGGACGTCCGCGCAGGAAAATAGACTCAAGTTCTATTTTCAAGGAGCAAAGCGGGCATGTCCGGTTGGGACGGACATGCACCGTGTTCCTGTGTGCAAGGCATCATTTGTTTTCATGCATTCTAACCGTTTCGGACTGATAACGGACACGTGAAGTGGACGTACAGTGGACGTCCGCGCCGTTGACAGCGCAGCTCAGCAAGCAATTGGCTCCTGTTACCGGACAGGTGGGATATGTGCAACCACGCGCCATATTAGCGTAGCGAATTGCACCCGTTCATTCCTATGGGCGCTTTCTGAAGTGTTCTGTCTCTTATTAGACTGTCTCTGATAGGATAGGATAGGATAGGGTAGGATGGGATGGGGTAGGATAGGATGGGGTAGGATAGGATATATTAGGATAGGATGAGCCTTTATTGTCTCACACACATACCCCAACCACACCACTTACTATACAGTAATTTCGTTGAATAGAACAGAAATAAAAAAAAATGCACAAATAATAATAGTAAAGTGACTTGGTCCACAAACATTCATCTGGCCATACCTCAGAAGAAACATTTTTTTAAATTAAAAATCCTTGTATGTGTTTGGAGAAACCACTTGTCTGAGATTTTTTAACTACATGGTACTTTAACTACTCACAAATTCGACAATAACCGTGTTTTGTGAAAAGTGAGGGCCTGGGGAAGGGGGTACCTTACAGCCCATGGTCCACTGTAATTCTAACCATAATCACCTTTATTCTGTCACACAATCCATCAACAGTGCGTCACAAAATGGCGTCTCTATAATCACTGGCCTTTTCAGTGATTGCGATCGATTAGGAAGGCAGAGGGATCGAACGGTGAGGCAGTGGCGACTTAATGCCATGGCAACAGGGTCACATGGGGGACGGGGGAGTTCACAGAGGACAAGACTACTTACACATGAAAAGACACACACATGGTCACGCTCACACACATACACACATGCATGCACGCACTCACACACTTACGCATTCACGCACGCGCGCACACACACATACACACACACACACACTCACGGACACTCTCATGCACACACACACATACACACACACACACACGGACACTCTCATGCACACACACACACACAGAGTGACACATGCACGCACATAGCCAGTGACACATGCACACGCACAAACGGTCACGCTCATGCACACAAACACACACGCACAGAGTGACACATGCACGCACACAAACAGTGACACACGCACAAACACACGCAAGCACATGGACATGCACACGCTCACGCACGCACATGCACACAAACACGCACACAGAGTGCCACATGCACACACACAGACAGTGACAAATGCACACATACTGCATGTGTGTGTGTGTGAGTGAGAGAGAGAGAGAGCGCGAGAGAAAGAGAGAGAGAGAGAGAGAAAGAGGAAGAGAGGGAGAAGACAGACATAAAGAGGGAGAAGAGAAGTCTGCACATACTGAGAGGTTTGATTTGTGGTGATTTGGTGCCCACGCTGCGCTGCTGGCGTCCCCAGTGGCTCGCTCATAACCGGAGAGCGATGGCTAATGCCCAGCTCTCAAGCAATTCCCCGTGCCAAATGCCTGGTGCACACCGCAAAGCACCAATACCACCACAGACCTGCCAACACAGCGCTGCACGTCAACCTATTCGTTGATTTCAATGTGCATGCTCATGTGCATGTACATGGTTTGCCTGATGAAGGTCTAGGACCGAAGCGTCGTTCATTAAAGAAAAACAGCTAAATGGTCAGTGTGTCAGTTTTTTCAAATAGTTTGCTGAGCGACCCATGGGCCATCTCCGACGCACCTGCCAGCTCAAAAATCAAGTTGAATGTGCATACTCACAATAGGAATATACATGTATTTTGCTCTCACAACCTACATCATCGTCATCATTGTTATCATCATCATCATCATTATTAGCAGCAGCAGCAGCAACAGCATTATCATTTCTTCATCATCATCGCCACCATTGTTGTTGTTGTTGCTGGGACTGTTGAGGTTTTTTTTGCTTCTTTTATTCCTACTGCATTATCTCATCCTATGTGGTCTCTACTACAGTATGCTGTTTCTGAATCATTACAAATTGACCAATGCAGTATTAAATTGTTTAAATGACCAATGAGTGTTGTTAGTTGGTTTGTTAGAATTCTTTTGATTGAAAACACAACTGTCGCCCTATCAGCGCCCATTCTTGGCGTTGCTAAGATACGAATCCGGACATTTAGGGCAGGGCGATAAATTGCGAATGCTTCAAAACCGTTGAATGGAATACAATAGAAGCCCCGCAGTCCATATACGTACAGTGAGTCCAAGAAGTATTTGATCCCTTGCTGATTTTGTTGTTTTGCCTACTAACAAAGACATGGTCAGTCAATAAATGTTATGATAATGTGCATTCTAATATGGAGAGACAGAATATCAAAAAGAAAATCCAGAAATTAACTTAAGAGAATATATATTAATTTATTTCCATTTCATCAAGCAAAATAAGTATTTGATCCCCTGCCAACTGATAACAGTTCCGGGCCCACAGACCAGATGGGTACTTCCGATCAACTTGTCATCTGAATTAAAGACACCTGTAGATACTAACATGCATAAAAGACACATTGAATCAGCAGAATCAGTCCATAGTATGAGTGAATCAGTCACACTCCAACCTCACCAGCATGGAAAAGACCGAAGAGTGGTCAAATGATATCAGGGACAAGATTTTAGACCTGAACAAATATTAAATGGGCTGCAAAGCCACAAGAAAGAGACTGGGTGTTAAGGACCCAACTGTTGATGCATTTCTTCCAAAATGTGAGGAATACAAAATGACTATCCATCAGCCTGTCTGCGGTTCTATACAAGATTTGACCTTTTGTATGGATTTGATTATCATGAGAACAGAAAGAAAGCACCCTAGACCTGTACAGGATGAACTAGGCAATGACATCTAAGCTAGTGGGACCAAAATCACTGCGAAAACTACTGGTAGCACTTAATGCCACAGAGGTTTAAAATCCTGTAGTGCACACATGGTACCTCTACTTCAGAAGGAACCTGTGCAGTCCCACTTGAGGTTTGCCAACGGACATCAGACTGGTTTAGGATATGATAAGGAGGTGCTGTAGTCAGATGAAACCAAAATCAAGCTGTTTGGCATTAACACAATTCAATGTGTTTTGAGAAAGAGAACTGCTGTCTATGATCCCAAGAACACCCTCCTTACCATCATGCATGAAAGTGGTATCATTATGGTTTGAGGCTGTTTGTCTGGCCAAGGCACAGGACAACTTCACATCGTCAACGAATGGATGGAGGGAGACATGTAATGTGCAATCCTGAGTGCAAACGTCCTTCCCTCCACCACTACACTGAAGGTGGGCCATTTTTGGATCTCCCAACATGACAATAATACACAACATACAGTCAAAGCAACGAAGGAGTGGCTCAATAAGAAGCATATTTAAGTCGTGAAGTGGCATAGACAGTCTCCAAATATTAACCCTATAGTAATTCTATGGAGGGAACTGAACCTCCCATTTGCCAAGCTACAGCCACAAACTATTAATGTTTTAGAGATCAACTGCAAAGAAAAATGGGCAAAAATCTTTTCTACTACATGCACAAACATTGTCATCAACTAAAAGAAGCATCTGACCTCAGTGCTAGACAACTAGGGCTTTGTCACAAAGCACTTTATCTTCTTTAGCTAGAGGGGTCAAATACTTATTTGCCTAGATTAAATACAAATAAATTAAAATATATTATTTTAAGTTATTTTCTGGAATTTCTTTTTGATATTTTGTCTCTCCATGTTTGAATACATATTATCATAAATTTATAGACTGATCATGTCTTTATTAGTGAGCAAACCAGCAAAATCAGCAAGGGATCAAATACATATTGGACTCACTGTATATAGGTCAGTGTTTACCACGGCTTCAAGGCTACTTTACAGTAACCCTGGGCCTATACAACAAAGCTTCTTAAGAAAATGAGGACTCAAGGCTCTTCTATTAGATGATTTACCTCTTAACTTTACGGTGTGGTTT
Source organism: Engraulis encrasicolus (assembly GCF_034702125.1). NCBI lineage: Eukaryota > Metazoa > Chordata > Actinopteri > Clupeiformes > Engraulidae > Engraulis > Engraulis encrasicolus. The sequence continues at coordinate 12,559,261 of NC_085880.1, read as the reverse complement.
ACTCCTGAACCAGCTTTGTAGTATAGGCCCTAGGTTTGACTACTGAGCCAGGTTCTTGGAATATCCCACTGCTCCTAGTTCCTTCTTGGCCATTGTAACAAGCCATGGGCCTGTATTATAATACATATTATTAATAAAGACCAGTGATAATATCTTTTCATTATCCTGCTATCTGTATCGCAGCGATGGGTTTTAATTACAGCCGTGTGTGTGTGTGTGTGTGTGTGTGTGTGTGTGTGTGTGTGTGTGTGTGTGTGTGTGTGTGTGTGTGTGTGTGTGTGTGTGTGTGTGTGTGTGTGTGTGTGCGTACGTGTATGTGTGCATGTGTGTGATGCGTGTGCGTGTGTCTGCCTGTACATGTGTGTGTGTGTGTGTGTGTGTGTGTGTGTGTGTGTGTGTGTGTGTGTGCGTGCGCGCGCGCACACGCGTGTTTGTGTGTGGGTGTGATGGAGGTGTTGGCATAATCGCAATAGAGAATGCTAATTCATTCCCATGCAGTCTAGCGCTCCAGTCGAGACCCTTTCATTCCCATTTCCCACTCTCTTCTCAGGAGCAGTCACTAGGCATCCATCTTTGGATCTCTCTCTCTCTCTCTCTCTCTCTCTCTCTCTCTCTCTCTCTCTCTTTTTCTCTCTCTCTCTCTCTCTCTCCTTATCTAACCTAACTGTGTGTGTGAGTGTAGATGGTATGATGACAGGCCTGTGTGTGTGTGCGTGTGTGTGTGTGTATGTGCGTGCGTGTGTGCGCGCGGACATTCATGTGTGTGTGTGTGTGTGTGTGTGTGTGTGTGTGTGTGTGTGTGTGTGTGTGTGTGTGTGTGTGTTTGTGTGTGTGTGTGTGTGTGTGTGTGTGTGTGTGTGTGTGTGTGTGTGTGTGTGTGTGTGTGTGTGTGTGTATGGTGTGTGTGTGTGTGTGTGTGTGTGTGTGTGTGTGTGTGTGTGTGTGTGTGTGTGTGTGTACGAGGGTGTGCTAGGGAGCATGCGTGCAGGAATCGTGAGTGTGTGTGCATATGCATCTCTCTCGGGTACTTTTGCCAAACAGCCCCTGCAGTGGTAATTCCGATGAGATAGAAACCAATTTGTGTTGTGGAGCATCTTGACGTCGTTAGGCCGCCATCCAGATTGAGATTGCCATGAATAACAATAAGCACCTGGGCGCACCCTTGACATTGGCCCGTATATATGAGGCCATGATCTGAAGATGACGGCTAATAGAGCAGGAGAGGGGGGGGGGATGAGGTAATGGAAGTCCTTATGAAGATGGCTGCTGCACCCAGGGATGGAGTGACGCACAGGCTAGATAGGGCTGCTGCCTAGCGGCCCCACACCTACGGTACCAGGGGGCCCCCGATTGGCCAAAAGTGAAAAATTGCAGAATTGTGAAAAGATTTAAATATTGAAAAGGTCTTGCTGTCAGAAAACATCCAAACAACAAAAAGATACAAGTTATGTGTGCGTCTGGAGACGATATCAGGATGTCGCATTATTCTGAGACATTGGAAGTCACCTTCATCCTGCTCATTCAAGGAATAGACTGAACTAATGTTAAAACTTGCCGGGTACGAGTAGGTTACTTACAGTGTTGGGGGGGGGGGGGGAGATATTTAATCAGGTTTGGGGACCATTTTTGAATGATTTAGAGGGAGTGAAGGTCGGTGTTGGTTGTTGTTGATGTTTGTGGGCATGTTTGTATTTTTTCTTTTTTGTTGTTTTTTTGTGTGTGTGTTTTGTTCCTTGTTTGCTGTCTTTGTTTTGGTGTGTTTGCTGGTTAATTTTTTAAAAATCAATTAAAAAAAATATATGAAAAAGTCATCTGTCATGTTAAGTACAGTTGGTAGACGTTGTTATACTTAATTAATCGTTCATAATTATGACACAAATGTGTTTATCTTGGTCTCTTCAGACCACACATGGTTCCAGTGATCCATATCCTTGGGCTGTGGTCCGTTTCTCGAAAGCGTCTTTGCAATCATCGTTAACAAAGTCCTTCGTACGAGCGACTCAACTACCTCGACAGCGACGCTCACCACTAAATCCAAGGGAATAGTAAGACGGTCTTAAGACGGTTAGCAACGACAAACGAGAAACGGACCCCTGTTCAGCTCTATTGAGACCAAGATAAACAAATTTGCTTTAGATGGTGTCAAGCATGTGTGGTGGCAAACAAGTGAGTTTTACAAAAAAGTTTATCATCTCGATAGTCAAGCGTGGGACTGACATAGTTTGGGGATGAATGGATGCCGTCAACATTAGAAATCAGAATTACACTTAAAAGAGACATGCATGTCAACATGCACTGTGACTACTGAAGCAAATCATGATGCTCTCCATAGGATGTCATTCAAATCCTTCACACCAATCTATTTAAGCCAGGTGCACACTCAAAATGTACATTTTCAATGTGAAGACAGGTCGAACCTTACACCGATTACCTACCTTTTAATCCCTTTCATTTCGAGAAGATTCGGGCCAACACAGGCCCCTTCTCTACCGGTTTTTCGTTCTGGGGTGTACTCACTTTTTGTTCAAACATGGCTGTATTTTGATTTTTTTGTGAGTGATTAACAAATTTAAGCATTTATATATGTTATATATTTATATATGCCAAAGTGAAATTTCTTTAATGTTGTCCTATGAAAAGATATACTTACAAATCTGCAAAAATTTGAGGGATGTACTCACTGATGAGACTTGTATGTTAGGAAAAATAACTGTTATTCTGAACATTTGACAGTGTAAATATAGTCTCTAATGATTATTTTATTTTTGGTTTGATGATTACCAGAAAATGACACAAAAATCAACCAAACAGCGAAAAACTAACATGGGAAATTATGTTGATTAAATTAAAAAGAAGAAGCAGCAGGGATGCATGAAACAGCTTGGGGAGGGTCTGCTCTCACTGGTTTTGTTGTTTTTTTGTTGATTTGTTCTTTGATTGTCTGCTTCAGCTGAAAGAGCACTACTAGTGTCTTTAGAGGAAATACACGATCACAAAAATGCACAGCAATGAGGGCTGGAAATTCATTCATCTGTTGTAACCTATGCACATGCAAAGGTTATGAATCATGGGCCAGTGCATGTTCATTCATCTCGACATGCTTCTCAACAAAATATGATCATCATTGGAAATTATTTTTTGCATTAGCAATTATTCACAATTAAAACAATGGCTCCCCCAAGGTCCAAATCCTGTGTTTTTCAGTGACTGTAAATAAACAGCAGCCTCAACAAAGACCCCCTACAACTCATCCTTGGCCTTTGCTCTCAGCATGCGCGCACGCACGCACACGCACACGCACCCACACGCACGCACGCACGCACGCGTGCACACACGCACACACACACACACACACACACACACACACACACACACACACACACACACACACACACACACACACACACACACACACTTCACACTCTCTCTCTCTCTCTCTCTCTCTCTCACACACACACACACACACACACACACACACACACACACACACACACACACACAAATTCACCACCCTGTTGGACGAGTCTGCCTTTGATCCTCGGTCTAATGGTTCATTACCAATGCAGCCTCTATCTGCCAGAGCAGCCCTTGGCTTTCACGTGTGACGCCAATGGGCAGCGCTCGGCCCCGCAATCGCCGATATCAAAGAGAACACCTGGGCCTGGTGTCATGGGGTAAAGAGTTGGGGTGTGAAAGGGCCTGTCTGAGGCCTCTCCCTTCCATTCTTATGATTGATGGTGATTTTTATTGCGAAGAGTGTGGAGCATTAGATTACAATAACAACAGACACCAAACGTGTCCCTGCAGAAAGCCAAAAAAAGCCAGACGGCAACAGCTTGGTTTGTCAAATTGAGTTTGGATGGGAAATTGACTTCATTATACTACCTTTGTGTTGTGTTGTGTTGTGTTGTGTTGTGAGTAAATCCTGTCCTCTGTCTTGTGAATCTCTTGCATTTTTCTGTTTAGTATAAAGGTAACGGCTCTAGTATATACATGCACAACATGTTTCAGCCGTATGAACGACAACATTAATAGATTAATAGTACAGTAATTTATTTTGATTCTATAGTCACAAGTTACTTGCCTGGTTACCACCAGACCTAATCACAAGTGAGATTGTCTTTCACATCGGAACGATTGAGTAGAGTAGAGTAGAGTACTTTTATTAATCCCGAAGGAAATTAAGGTGTCTGTCAGCTTACATAAATACACAAATACAAAACATACACAAGACATTATACACATAATTGAACATTACAGGAAAAATATATCTTGAGTACTACCGCCACACATTATCTCACATACACACATGTTCTCTCTCTCACACACACACACTCACACACACATTGTCCCACCCACCCACACACACACACACAAACCCACCCACAACCTCCCTCCCACACCCACACACAGACACACACATCCCTGCACAGACACAAGGTCCTGGTAGGGTGTCATGTTGCATACATTCACACTCACAGAAAAACAAAATAACCATGTTAAGTACACATACAAGAGCCAAAGAAGTTCTAATTATTGTCCATGCAAAAGCTGAGTAGTTCACGGCAGCTATTCCAGGGGGTGAGGTAGCTGAGGTGGGTTATGGGGTTGGTAGTGGGTTATTGTCCTGTATTGGGCAACCCTTAAAGTGTCCAAGGTAGTGCAGGCGCTTGCTCCGGGGGGTGGGGGGTAGGGGGTGGGTGTGGGATGAAGTGTAACTGTTCAGTAGAGAAAAGAATCGGGAAGGGGGCGGGGGGGTGTAGTGACTGCAGGTTGAGTGTTCCAGTGTGGGGGGCTAGTTTATGCAGTCCAGTCACCAATGACAATCTCTTTAATTGTCTCTTTCTGTGTGATGTTGAAGAGCTGGATGGCCCTGGGGACAAAAGACTTCCGTAGTCTGTCTGTCCGGCAGGGGAAGGCCCGGAGTCTGTAGCTGAACAGGCTCCTCTGGTTGGCCAGAAGCGGGTGCAGGGGGTGTCTGTCATTTTCAAGTATTGAGTCCAATCTGCTAAATGTCCTTTTTTCGGCTGTGGTTGTGAGATCCTCCAGTTCCATACCCACCACAGACCTAGCTTTCCTCACCAGCCTGTCAAGGCGTACAGCGTCCCTCTTCCTAACGCTACCTCCCCAACAGGCAATAGCATAGGTGAGGACACTTGCCATGACAGACTGATAGAACATCAGCAGGAGCCTGTTGCAGACATTGAAGGATCTAAGCTTCCGTAGGAAGTAGAGCCTGCTCTGCCCTTTCTTGTAAAGAGCATCTGAATTGGCAGCCCAGTCCAGTTTGTTGTCCAGGTGTACTCCTAGGTACTTGTAGGTGTTGACTGTCTCCACTGTCTCTCCCTCGATAGAGACAGGCAACAGTGGTGCAAAGCAGCATGGGATTTCCCAGGCTAGCAAGTTACCGCATTTTGCTTTTATTGGGTAAAATGTGTCATTGAACTGTCCTGTATTAGTGACTCTACACTACATCAGAAACCAATTTAGCGTTCCACAGCACTG